>NW_028277166.1:12572500-12880625 GCF_051122295.1 Plectrocnemia conspersa | reverse complement strand
CATTATCAATGCACTTATTTGCAGATTACACCAGCCGGAATGTTGAAAGTACCGGTTAATAATTGCGTTTTCACTGACCTGCCTCACATGCTGGGCCTCGGGAAAATTACATAATATTCCACATTCGCTGCACATGCTCGAAACATAGTTGTACTGCCAAAATTCTCTCACTGCAATGACGATGCAATTTTTCACTACAAATTCGGCATCACCATAGAGTCATTATTATGTCACATTGTGGAACAATGGCTATCGGTATGTAGTTCACGTTCAAAGACATAAGAGTGGGCGAGGCGAGACGAGACAGATAGTATATAGTACGTAGTGGTGGGCAAACGAAAAGGAAAGGCCGCCGAAAGGCTAAACTGGTTTATCGTCGGCTGAGGATGAACTTTCCCGGCCCCAAATAGTCACTGTGACGGCTGCTGTTACGCAACATCCGCCGACAACCTTGGCCAAATTAGCCGAGAGCTGCTCTTTGGAAGACTGAGATCACCCCACACTGTCCACCGAAATCGAATATGTATTATAAATGCGAAATTAATATAATCGATGGCAGTTACATCACTCTAAGCTTACGTAGAAATTATAATTTCATGAAACAATTTTTCCACTAAAATCTGAACAAATTGCTATAAAACTTATTCTTAATACTTTGAAAACTATAAGATAAGTGATATTAATTTTAAAACTGCCACTGAAGCTCTAGGATCAGAAATAAAAGTAGTTTTTAAAAATTAAATAAAAATGTTCACTACGTGACCTAATGCATTATTCATGAAAAATCATCCCTTAAATATAAAAATTCCTAAGACATCATCGACTCTCGTTGTGACTTGTTTTAAAATGTTAAATTATGTATCTCATTGCCACCTTAATTTGAGCCTGTGAGTGTCGTTGCTTCAATCCCATATAGTCTACAAAATTAAATCGTTTAATTTAGGCCGTTGAAATCCCATGTATTCAGGTTGCTTATTATTTGTTGAAATATCTTACCAATTGATTAAAATGAATGCTGCTGTAACTGGCATCACCCCTTAAATTTGGTCGGAATAGTGCAGTTCGTAACGTCTCAGACTAATAATATTGAGGTTACCGGTTCAAGCCCCGGCACCAGACTAATTTTTATTACTAAAAATGCGCTATTAATAAAAAATCGACCCCAGCTGCAAAGTGACATATATTTATTATAAATTATATATTACACAAAATAACTTATACATAGTGTCTAATATTTTATTTCCCAGTTCCTTGCCATGAGCCATTAACCTGAGTAACTATTTAATTTATTTAATTATTCTCTTTTTTATTTTTTGAGGGTTAAAAAATTTCGCGTTTTAATCATTACTAGGATTTTTTTAAAGGTATTTATTTAATGTTAATTGGTTTATAGTTTTTATAAAGATTTTTAATAAATGGATTAGAATGATTTTGACTTCTTTTTAGTAATTAATGTTTAGTTTATCGAAATGGTCGCGTAAAATATCCACTTTTAAAGTTGCGGACAAACCATTGAGCATTGTCGCCAAAATTACATATATTTAATAGTATAGATGTCACCGATTCTCAGACTTCCAGTCTAGTTATTTATACATACCTATAGATGCTCATTATGTCTGATTAATTTATTCAGTTGATACAGATTAGCCCTGTTGTAAAGCATTGGGCTTACACCTGTACACCTTACAACGAAAGATTTAAAAAAAATAAAAAAATGATGAACTAATTTATTGCCTGAAGTATATCTCCTTTTTGCGGCCATTTATTTTAGTAAGTTAAATAATTATTTAAATAATAAATCGTTAATTAATTATCATAAAAATCATACAAATACTGTGTGTTTGAAACGTATACTAATTAATGCATCAAAATCCAGGGGTTTCAAACCAAAAGAGAATTTTCTCCAGGGAGGAATTAAATTAAACGTTAAACAACTAAACTTGTCACTTTTAATAGAGGTTACCAACAGCTAAAAATAGTCCAACTGGTTATTGATTTACCTTTTAAAACCATTATCTATGAAGGCATGGGGTTAATAGGGTAAAAATTTTGAGAGTCACTAAATATATGTTACAATATCGATTCGCTCTACAATATTTAAAATGTATTCTTAACCCTTTCCAGTCCTATGAAATTTTTTTTCATTTTTATTATTAGTTAAAATTTTGTTATCATACATTATAAAAATATAAGCTGTAGAATGTAAAGGTTTTATATATACTTAAGTGAAATAAAATAGTTTTGTCAACATATAGTGTTATTTAAAAAAAAATCAAAAATATTAGTTTATTTTAGAATTTTGCAAATATATTATGGGTTTGGTGGAGTTTTTTTAGAGCCGCAAAGGGTTATTATAATACGCCACACGGACAGTGACAAAGTGCACAAACTCTTGACGGAAGCTCTAAAAAGGGGCCTCACTCTGTGAAGAAAGCTCTTTAGGTTGCAGTCTCGGTGGAGAGTGCGCTCTCCAGACGATGTCATAAATGTGGGTGTATACTTCTCCATGCTTCTCTAAGAGGGTCTTACTTATTGGATTCAGCTCTGCGAGTTGTCTTAAATAGGGCTATTTGCAGTATAGTCTTCAATGGAGGCGACCGGCCGAGGACGAGATCTTGGTAAATTGCAGTCTTCAGCGGTATTGGTATGCTAAAAAACATTTATTAAGGGAAATTAAACCTATGTGCAGATAGCCATATATGCAGTGAATACCAATAAATTTCAATAATTATATTTTGCTCGTATTACTTCACGCAAATGGTATAAAACTGCTATATTTTTCTTTGTTTATTTTAGAAAGGGTGTGACGTTTATAATAAAACTTTGTCATTCGATCAAATTTGCTTCGTTTTTTGTTCTTGGTTATTCATGGTTCTTTATTTAAGATTATTAGTCCTTTGTTTCAATTGCCTGTTGTGATTCTGAAAGCCAGCGACTTCATTTAACAATCACTTAAATAGTTTTTCTTGAACATATACAAGTTTTTGATCAAATTTGGCTGCTATTCATTTCATTATTTGCATAAACCGCATGAGTTACTTATTAAACAATCTTTAATAGTAATTTAGCAATTACTGAGCACATGTTCTGAATTTTTAACATTTTCATCGGTGGCCATCTTTGACGTATTCACAACCTTTTTGAAAACTTTGTACTATTGATAAACCATTTGTATGGACATCATCTTAAAAAATACTATCCATCATATTTATATTGTATGATTTAAATTTAAAAGCTTTGATTTTTGACAAGAAAAAAATGAAAGGAAAATTGTGGTAAATTTGCAAAAAATATTCAAATATGTATTCGTGTCAACTTTTTCGGTATAAAACTTTTTTTACGGTCACACTTTACATACGGACGCTTACAGAAATGAAGGTCGCTATTTGGTCTTTTAATGTATATTTACATCGCAATTGCGCAATGTAACAAGACTAAAGTGCAAATAAAACATATTTTTCTGTGTGATTCTGATTTATTTGCACTGTTACGCAACGACTGTCAACGAACGAGTGAGATATAATAAACGACCGCCATTTTCCTGTTGTTTCGCTCTGCAGCCGCGGGTCGAGGTCGATTAATATTATTATGTAATTTACGTAAGAAAAAGCTCCACAGAGCTTAATCAAAAGCTAAAAGAAAATCTCTGTATATATATATTTTTATATATAGATGATAATGGAATGATCACAAGCATTATTGTTAAGTTCGGTAATTCAAGCGGCCCTGTCCTAATTTTATTTCGATTAAATAATTGTTATTACGTGCTTAAGGTGGACCTTTTAGTTTGTTTTACAACTCACATCATTCATCATTAAAATTGTTGATTTATTTAAATTTATTTCTGTCATTAGAAAAAAAAAAAACTCGTATGTAAGTCCTTATACATACTATAATAGGTCTCTAGAAAGGGTACTCTGAACCTTGTCTAACCGTGACCTAAAACACCTAATTAAACATGTCCAATTTATAGAATAATATTGTTAGAAGCGTATTTAGTTAATTAAAATTCTAGGTTAAGGTTATTTTTATAATAAATAAATATCACTTAAAAGTTTAAAAAAATTAAATTTAAATATGTCAACCCTTCATTTACAAATATTTCACAAGCAACGCTGCGACATTTTGCTCGCAATGTTACGAAATCGAAAGCCACGTAAATTTATTACAAGTGCATCGAAAAGTATATGTTACAAGTGCAATAGTTCAACAAGTATCCTACACATACGCAATGTGCTCAAGAATTTAAAGTGCTGATAAAAATTCAAGGTTTTGCAGTCATCCGCCAAACCAATTGCATCATCTTCATCGTCTTTGTGAAAAAGCGATCAATTCAACTATATTTTAATTTATTGCATAGTATTATATACATATATAATATTTTTAATTACTTTATTTATATTAAAAATATATTATTATTTTTAACTACTTAAATTCTATATTAAAACTATAATTATTTATAAATATATCGAAAAATAAAATAAATGCAGTTATACTACGCTACAAATGTCACGTATCCAACTCTGAAAATCGGGACCCTTTCTCGTTTCTATAGACATCATTCGGTTCGTTTTTTTCAAGTTCAAGTCTTATAACAATTAAATGAAAGATTTATTGAATTCCAATCTTTAAGGTAACAGGCAAAAATAGCCAGGGGGGCCTCGCAATAAAATTTTCATTTTTCGAGATGAACGCACTGACCAAGGTTATTCGTTCCACCTGTGGACTTAATTAAAGTCGGGCTATAATTTATTTTTCTTTAAATATTTCTCTCTCGCGATTTAAAAATTATACATGTAAGTTAGAGCTTATCACAAGACTAATGTTTTTAAATTTATCTATTATGATAATTGAGGGCCTCTAGAAGAAAAAAGGTAGAGATTTTAATGCAGAAATATTCTCTATAATCCATAATATTGTTTGACTAAATTTGCAGGGAAAAAACTAAATCACAATTAACTAATACAACAATAAATTATACAGTTGGTATATATCGCTATATAAAGGGTTCTTATCATACGCTTTTCTAATGAAGTTATAGATAGGTTTTAGGTGTTATTATATTCGTTTTTATATAATATAAAAAAATAATAATCGGAAATACTTTTAATTCAGGTTCCCTTCACACAAGAGTTTTTGATGCCGATGGCATCAAAAACTCTTGTGCGAGATGAATGGCGAGATGTTTTCTCCGAATAGTGGTGGAAAAGCTGGCGCAGGGATGATGTCGGTGGAAGATCCTCAGAGATGATCCTTCTCTGCGACGGTGGGGTCCCTCTCGAGATGTGAGCGCCCATGACTATATGTTGTCCGCGGGCGGGCGGGCGTCTGCTAGTCTCTTCGAGTGTCTGCCGGAGTCTGCCAGGTGACTGTCGGTGACTGCCGTCTTCTCATTGGAGATCAGGCCTAAGTATTTATTATATCAGATTTCTGACCCATCACAATCGTGCAGTGATCATCCAGACAATTTCTGCACTCGCTTCTGAGAACAACAAAAAAGAATACGCCTTTAGTAAATGACATTTGCTTGATGGATCCGAGGTTGAATTGTGTATGTGTAACGGGAATATTGTGGTTTTACTGTGCTATCTGTCTTCCGGTGATATATTGTTTCTTGTGACCGTTTCATAACAGAGAAATATTCATTCAAAGCACCGGAGAATCATTGCTTGTTATTTATGAGGGAACCCTTTAGTTTTAGTCGTAACGAGAGCCTTTGTGTGATCGCAGTATTGCTGAATAAAAATTTTAGTCTAGTGCAGTGGCTCGAGCCCGCGGCTTCTGGATTATTTTGGACTACGCTATTCCGATTTTGTAATAGGCTACAAACAAAATAACAAAGAAACTAAATAATCTTTAAAGCCGAAATTCCAGAAATTATTAATGTATCTGAATATTGCAAAGCTGTCTGTTTCTTAATGTCTGGTTATGATTTATTTACTATTGTAAGTGAATACGAGTAAAGTAAAATTTTTATGCACCTTACGTGGAATAATATTATAAAACCCTTGATTCTATATTATTTTTTAAATTGAAATAAATAGTTTTGATCCTATAAAAGTATGTATGTATGAACCTGAATTTTGATGCTTCGTAGCTTTACGAATATATTCGAATACATTATCGTTTAGTATTTGATATTCAAAAAGTTTAAGTTAATAAATATTTAGAAACTCTAGTAGCTGTATATTATTTGTAAGTAAAATATAGGCAAACTATATTATTTACATTAAATGAAATCATGTTTTTATTAACGTAAAAATATTTTTTTGGACGAAATAATACAAAGCACGTTGTTCTTAAAAAATAATCATACGTTATATTTAATGTTGAAATCTTTTTATTTAGTTCAATAACAAAAAATATTTTTAAGGCAAAACATATTTCCCATAGATTAACTTATATTTAAATATGTATTACAGTAATACCAAAACACTATTTATGAAAATGTTTTGATAGTGTTTATCAATATGAATGGGTGTACAGTATATTTTAGGCAATCCAAATTTTTAAACAACAAATATTTTTATATACCTTATATTGCTATACAAATGTATTTGAATGCAATTGACAATATATTAAATCGATTATATTTTCGTTTAGAATTTGCGGTTAATTAAAGACCACAAATACTCCGCCTGGTGGGCGGAATTTTTTAACCATTAAACGCCTATCTAAATTGCAATAAAATTAACTAAGGCAAAAAAAAACACAAGCACATGAATCATTAACGAGAAAATCCCCTATTCGGCGAATGCGAAAATTTAAACTACAAAAAAATCTGTATGCGACCTTGCGCGAATTTTTTTATTTTAATCTTTATTGCTCAATAATTCGTCGATAAATAATAGCATTCGAATCGAGAATCGAGAAAAAAATCGGCGAAGTATTACGCAATCGACTGCATCAATTTGAGGGTCAATGTTCACACGCGCAGCACGCTCCTCGCATGTATAATAAATCGTCTGGCCAGATCCGCTTTTGCGATTCGCATTGCCCCATATAAACAGAGCGCCCGTGTCAGGGGCGGCGCGTTATTTGAATAATTAACATGACGATTTTTTAATCATTCTCGAGCTAATTAATCAATTGATCATCGACATGGCATATGAGACTAACCTAAGCCAGTCCGGCTAATTCTAATATATATTATATATGGACTAAATAATTAGTACTTCTTAATCAAATGTGATATCGAGAACCAATATCAAAACATGTCACACTTTGTATATATGTTTACTGTTACATGACAGTTGAACACAGAGACAATTAAACACAAACCACATTTTTTTTAATGGTATAGAATATAGATAGTATAAAGTATGAAGCATTCATTTGGATTATTTAACCAATAACCTTTCATAACTTATTTTTTTTATTATTTCATAATTAATTGATAAACATAAATTTAACAAATTATTATATAGATCAAAATAAACGATAATTTATTCAAGTAATCAGAACAATCTGAATATAATAATAATTTAAAAAATAAGATAATACATAAAGCTTTTAAGTAGTACTTGCAATAATTAAAAAAATATATAAAGTGCAGTCAAATAAATTACAATAATTATATAAATGTTAATTTGCAAGATAACGTAGAAAAAGGATATATTTTATCTTAAGAAGTATGTGTTTAAACATATAGTAGAGTGAATGAAAACAAAAATCGGACCAGGAAAATGGCGGAGCTTTATAGTTCAAAGCATTGTGGAGCATTTAAAATATAATATAATTTATTATAATTCAATATAATTAAGTGTAATATAGAATCAAATTGTACCTAGGAAAAATAATCGAATTTTACACCTCATTATAGTTAAATTTTACATGGAATGATTCATAGGAGTATCGCCGTACATGTACGGTGATCAATCTTTCACTATTTTAAGGTACTCCGGATAGGTATATATTTATGTATATTACTGAAAAAATTAACATTATGAAAAAACATAATAATTATTCAATCTTTTTTTTAATTTGATTTAATGTAAATGATTTGTATAGAAAATAATACTAATAAATGCAGAGTACGAAATAAATTAACATAAGAAAAATATTGTTAGTATCGAAAAAAATCTACAAAAGCCAAATAATATATAATAAATATGTAAAAAAATAATGCAGTTTAATAATAGAAAAGTGTTAAAATAATTTATTAAAACATACTAATACTATAAGGTAATGAAATAAATCTAAGCAATAAAACTTTTTTTTTACAGATGTGCGCAAATACAGATATTACAATCTTAGGTATCAATCAATTAGGTAAGTGATTATTAAAATAACCCTGGAAACCCATGATTTTGTGACTAGGATTTTAATGATCGTTTTGGACTAAGTAGTTTGTCATCTACAATTAAAGTTTATTTGATGACAAGGTCATATTACGGCGTATTATTACTACGGTTACTGTATGTATGCGCTTAATATGTTATATTTATTCTTAGTTTATATGTAAAATGATCGCAAATATATAAAGATAAACTAAAAATTATACGAATCTTCGTCAGATCAATATTTGATTGAAGAAAGCGAATCTTTATTGACATTCTAATAGGTATTCAATTAAAGCCACATAGTTATCGTATTTTTTTAATTATAAAATATGAAATAACATTAAGTAATTATTTTTAATTATTAAGTTTAGAAGATATTAAGATACTGTACTAGATACATGGATCTACTGAAAACATAATTTTGCTTCTAAAATAATTTACGTTCAGGAATTTTTTGTATTATATTTACCAATGAACATATACTTTCACTGGTATTTCAGTAAAAATATATCGGAATACCTGTTTACCGATACATACTACTAGTAAATATATAATATAATTAATCGACAATTATCGACAGAATACATAATTTATCGACTCTAAACTTTCATTTGACAAAAAAGATTTGTACACTGTCGAAAAAAATAAATGCGACAAAAAGGATTTGTACACAATCGTCTCATTGATTTTTATTTGTACTCATAGATAACACAATAAAGGATCAGCGTATATAGTATTTTTAGAAGTACCTGAATTAAAGGAAGATTGTTTAAATGAAATATTCATAAATGGATAACGAGTCATAAATGTCGGTAACTTAAAATGAATATTTTTTCTCGTTTTTTAAAAGTGATACTGTCATTTAGAAGTACAACTTTTTGTATAATATTTAATATTCAAACGGCTTACGTGTCTATTACAGTGCTGCTTGAACTTGTAATCAATCATTGATATTCTATAGAAATAATTATGCACCTGTTTCAAGCTGAAATTTGCATATGAAAATTTACTCTCGCCTCAAGGCGTCCGAAAGTGACGACTTTCGATGAATCACAAATGCCACCGTGTTAAGCAACGCGCGTCAATAATTTCGAATCGATTAGAACGGTCGTTATGCAACGACACTGGCCGTGGCGTTGACTATGATGCGCCTATTCGGATCAAGAGCAACAGGGAAACGAGCAGTTGGCCCACTGACCTCTTGCACTGCTGCAGCTCGTTTCGTAGGTCAATGCTTTTCTGGACACTCGGCGACAATTAGCCGGACCTTGACCCTCAATTGCATTCCTGGCGACCTACGACAATTCGAACCGCGTTTTATCTTGGTGAATTATTACTCGACACGGTAGGGGTCAGTGGCAATCAGGAATTGCGTTTATTTATTACAATAACATACACATATGGTACAAGTGAGACTAGGTTGATAAATCAACGACTTATCATTTTGAACCCAATAAAAATGAACAGTAATAAAAGCGTTTGCTCTTTACGTTTGAATGTTGATGTGATGCAGCTTACTCACAATCGCCAAATTTATAATATTTGTGTACACAACTAATTGTGAATTTTTACGGTGTTGGTGAACATATTATATTAGCTATATTTGATTCAATTCAATCGGTTACTGTGTTAATGTTTCGATACCTTTGTTTGTTCACGGTTTATTTTGAGAAACATCTCGGAAGTTTCAGTTGATAGTTTCAGGTCCTTTACGCGTGTTTTAAGCCTAAAAGGTGATATTTAATAAAAAAATATTTGTGACAACTGATGCATTTTTAATCATATCACACACGCAAAAGACCTAAAATTCAGAAACGGCAAAAATGCAACGAAAAGTCAAATAATAGGATACAAATTTTTGTTTTTACTAAGAAATTTTTTATGGTCTTTAGCGCGTGTTTAAAGCCTAAAAAGCCATATATGAGTCTATAAATTTGTAGATTTGTATGGGTTTTTGTGCTCATCACACCGTAAAAGTCCGACAAATTGTTAAGAAATTTCAGAAAAAGATACAAAAGAGAATTATTTGGCTATCTAATTGGTGGTTTTACAGCAATTTTTGTGTTAATACTACTCGTGATACGTCTTTAAAATTTAATAGAACGACAAGGGTTTCTAATGACCAAATAGCATACCTAAAGCTAAAAATTGTTTATTTAGCTTATTACTTTAGCAAAATATTAGCAACATGCTTAAAAATATCAGAAATAGGCACATAAAATGCAATAATAGACTACACAATTGTCGCTTTTAATTGAGATTTTGCGCTAAATACAACCTCAAAACACAATTAAAATATCACTTTTTTAAGTATACATTTTGATATCGTGTTTTATAAATTAAAAACTGCAAAACACTTGATAAATGCGTTAGAAATTATTGCAAAAAATTATATAACAATCATAAATTTGTTCTCAAAGATTTTTATTTAAGTTTTTTAAGGTCTTTAACGCGTGTTTTAAGCCTATAAAGTGATATTTAATGAAAAAGATTTGTGAAAACGGAAGCTTTTTTAATCATATTACCCACGCAAAAGAACTAAAATTGTTAAGAAACGGCAAAAAAGGCACGAAAATTCATATTATAAGATGCCAACATATTATTTTATTACAGTTTTGCGCTCTTGACACCAGTTAAAGATCTTAAATGACACAGAAATGAGCACAAAATGAAATAATAATGGCTATTATATTGAAAACCAAGAAATTTTATAACATTTTTTGTGGTTTGTTTAAATGTGTGGTGTGTTTAAAGCATAAAAGTCATATATTAAGCTATAAATTTGTAGCTTTTTATGCGTTTTGTACTCATGACACCGTAAAAGTACAACAAATTGTTAAGAAAAGTCAGAAATATTATATGATAGATACAAAGGTGAATTATTCGGCTATCTAACTGGTGCTTTTACAACAATTTTTGTGTTTATATTACTCGTAATAGGTCTAAAAAAATTAGTAGAATGACGAAAATGCAGACAAAAATTTGGAAAAATCTCTAAAAATTCGTAAAAATAAAAAAATCAAGGGTTTTTAATGAGAAAATAACTATATCTAAAGCTATAAATTGTTTATTTAAATTGCTTATTGAGCTCATTATTTTTTCAAAAGACTAGAAAAATGTTTAGAATTATCAGAAATTGGCACAAAAAGTACATTAAAACTATACAATTGTTCCTTTTACTACAGTTTTCGAACTCATAAAACACAATAAAAACCCTTAAAGTGCAATAAAAATCCTACAATATTTTTTAGTAAATATTTTTAAATCCTGTTTTGTAAGTTAAAAGTTGTAAAACACTCAATAAATGCGTTATTAATGAACCCATAAAATCATAAAGAAGACCATATATTTTAACTCAAAGATTTTTATGGACTTTCACGCGTGTTTTATGCCTTAAGTAATAATTTAATTGAAAAAAAATTGTGGTCTTAAACGCGTGTTTAAAGATTAAAAAGTCATATATGAGGCTATAACTTTGTAGATTTTTATGCGTTTTTGCGCTCAGCACACCGTAAAAGACCAAGAAAATGTTGGGAAACGTCAGAAATAGGTACAAAAGTGAAATATTTGGCTTTCTAACTGATGCTTCTACAACATTTTTGTGTTTATATTACCTGTAATAGGTTTTAAAAATTTAGTAAAACGACAAAAATTATGATAAAAATTTGTGTAATAAAAACGCCAAAGAAGTCATAGGATAATTAAAGAGTATAAAGAGTAACATTGTAAACAAAATTTTGTTCAGGCAGATAAAGGGTGCTATGAGATGACTAAATTTTCTTCAAGGTACTATAATAGAATCCAATTGAGAAAAAAGTTAAACTGATGGCATTCAAAATAGGGATGAGATGAATATATTCCTTTTTTTGGCCCGACGCCGGAGTTTTAAACCTTTGGCGTGCTGAGCCGCTATTGAAGACTACCATTTGCCTAGCTGTCGTTGCTTCTGGCATTTATAGATTTCACCCTTTGTTCTGGCCCGACACCTAACTTTCTGGGTTTACATATAAGGCAACCACCGTAAAGGGACCTCCATCGACGCTCTTGAAACTGCAGCTTTAATATTAAAAAGGGCCTCTCAAAGAGCGAGGCCCTTTTTATATGGTAAGCCAGAAATTTGTGCCACTTTGCTCTCCTGAGGACAACAACACCAGCGCGTCTCAGCGACGATAGTTTAAGATGGCGCGTCGTCGAAGGTCTGCGCCCCTGATGTTGTGCTTTGTAAACCGTATCCTCAGTATTATCAATTAGTATAGCACGACCAGTATTTAACACCTCGATCATATAAATAATTACTTTATGTTGTGTCACATACATACATAAGTTGATGGTACTCAACCCTTATTGAAAGTGTTATCTATACAGGATCGATCCAACAGAAATTATAATTCCTGTTTTATGCAGGATCTTAAAGAGTAACAGCGCAAAATTTAAATTATGGCAACCAAACAGTAAAATTAAAAACATGCAAGCAAATAATTTATATGTAGATTTATATATTTTATGCTATTTATAATTCAAATTTTCGTAATTTTATTTTAATGCAATTAATTAATAAATATATTATACAAGATTATTTCTTTTAAGACACTTTTTCAATATATTTTATGTGCTCAAAACCTGTTGAGTTGCAGAACATAGTTTTCAGCATTTTAGTATTGAATTTACGATGAAATGTCTTACATAATTATAAAATAAATTTATGTTTCTGTTTAACCTAATTTACAAAAGCATTTTTTCACAATTTTTATGTCAAAATTTCCATACAACCTATTTTGAAAGTCGAAGATAAAATATATTTCATAATCATTTAATAAATTAAAATATTGCCTTTATAAGAGTAACCTAAAATAGTCGATTCATACATATATAAATCATTGTTCTATAGTGTCGATTAATCGATTTTTTCATGCAAATGACACAGCTGTGTCATAATATCTCATTCAAAAAGAATCGGCCGAAATATACGCAATAAAAAATCGCTAACGGTCTCAATGTCTATGTAATGGTGTCAATATCTACGACTTTGTAACGATTTTTCAACAAAGTTGACATTGCCAAATGTAGATGAGGTGAATGACGCGCATCCAAAACATTAAGAATAATACCTAATCAAATAAACATGTTCATCTAATTTATATGAAATATATACTATATGCATATAAATATATATTTTTTCACATTAAATACATAAATATTCTAAAACTAGAATATTGAAGTATGTAATACAAATGATAAATTAATATTATACATGTTTAACTCTCTTTCATTCAATGTCTCTTATTGTTATACCAATGTATAACAATTATGTAAATTGAAATTCGCGTTTCAGCTTCCTCCATAGCGTTGAATATTGATCAGCACGAAGAATCTGCAGAGTGGACGTTACTTAACCAAAAATGATTTAATCGCATAAATTTAATGACACAAGAATATGTTAAACATCGCGGGTGCTCAAGTACAAGTGCCCCACGCGATATGCAATCGAAATGGAAAAACTCGTGTTGCAAAACACATATTTTACAATTCGCAAATTAGGTGTACTATAAAATGTGACATCAATTTAACAATCTTTAAAGGGCACAACAATAAAACCAATAAGCTTCATTTAAAATAATGAACAATATATTTTAATAAATTTAATATTCGTTTGAGAATCAAATTTAACATTCGCAACTTCCTTATCAGCATGTTTTCTATTAACTTAAAAGCACATATAGGTTTGAGAATATTAAGGATGTACTTGACAAAAGCATGTTTTAATCTAACCGACTTCAAAGCTCTTTAAGCCCTGCAAAATAACATTTACTCTCAACCAATAAGGTAGTTACAATAAAGAATTTAAAAAATCAGAGCATTCTAAGCCTTCCAAATTTTTTGGAAATTGTTTATATTAATACTCGGTATGTACCTGAGGAGCAACACATCTTTACAATAAAACCTTATCTCCAACGCGCATAGCAATTATACGATTAACATTCACAATTTTCTGTATGATTTGACTATGAAGTTAATATTTGTATTTTTTAAATTAAAAAAAGTTAGTTAGGCAGCTAAAATAAATGTGAAATCAAAGCATTGGTTTGTTAAAAACACCATTTGAATATAAAATTTAATTTGTCGCAAATTACAAGCGAGCGTGCTAATTGCCTGTTTGAGCAGATTAGGACTACTTTAAAATGGACCTAAACAAAAGATACTCGGTGTCTAAACAGACACAAAATAATGCACTTTGTCAAAAGTGTCCGATACAAGTTGCAACCCAGTCGGTAGAATGCGCCTAACAAGTACCCGAATTACACGTGTCCAATGACAGCGTTGCCAAATTTGCAGCTGTTTAAATAATAGTCGTTCCTTAAAATAGTAGACAATAAACATTGGCCAGATTGAAAGTGTATAAAATATTGATTGCTTTATCGTATACTATAAAAAAAATTATTATGAAACAAAATAATTTTGAGTTCCTTCTTAATATTACACGCGCTTTAAATAATTGTAGCTATACATATTATCCAATTATTTTGTATAATATGTTAGGATGCAATGTACGTTTATTTTCTGTTAGACATTTAGACAGACGAAATAAATTATTTTTATAGTTTAAGTGTTTCACTGGTCCTTCAAGCCCAATAAAACTGTCTACCAGAAAAGGTAATTTTCTGTTTATTTTTATATGATTTCAATATATTTTGTCATGGTATTAGTCTTGAGTTTTTATATAATCTATTCATTATTTAAATATTAAGGGTCGGTCGTACGGGGGCATTAATTACTCCAAATAGAGACGCCATTTACTCCGAACGAGGGCGCCATTTGATTAAATTTAACACGTTATCAATATCAATATCCAATAATTCAGAGATGGTATTTGAACATTTTTTTCTAAATGACTCATTTTTAGCTATTTCGTAAATTTATCTACCTCATTAAAAAAAATCCGAGCTAGTTTTTGAACAAAAATTTCCATGACGACCTTTATTCTCGGGCCAGCAGAAACACTTAAGTGTTTCTGCTGGCCCGAGAATAAAGGTCGTCATGGAAATTTTTGTTCAAAAACTAGCTCGGATTTTTTTTATTAGTATAAATCTTATATTTAATGTCTAAATGTTTAACAATAAATAAGTGTACCTAGCGTCCTTACATCATGGACGCCAGCAGTATATTAACGAGTGGGAAACTCCCGCTCGGGTTGGTCCAAGCATCTTGAACATTGCTACTTTTACGAATATGAAAGTCTAACTCAACACCCATCGCGAGATCTCCCACACTCCTACCAGTTTATGATTCAACCTTGCCAATGGCGGTGGCAGTGATTAGTCCCAAGCGTTTAGTTACTCCTTATCTCAAATACTCAACGAAGGCTTATGTTGTTTATTTACAAATATGTATTTATTAAGTTGGCCTAATAATTTTAACGCCTCACATATATGTATTAAAAAATGATAAAGTTTCCAATTTTATGTAAACACCCTCAATGTCATAACAACAAAAAATCTTATCAGACAGTTATTCAATTGACTGTGATTACTAGATTCAAGGGTAGACTTCCAAATGGAATTTCACTTGATCAATTAAAATGTTTTTCATAGTTCAGAACAAAACATAAGATTGCAATTATACCTAGATGGTATAGGATGTCATCTTTATATTGTCACCTGACGGTCAGTGTTGAGATTGTCTTGACCTGCTAACCCGAACGCGTTGCAAAATCGGTCGTCGTCAACGTGTCCAGTGCCATTATAACGAGGTTTTTGCGTGCAAATGGGTACGAGAACATATTTCGGCAATTGTCGATTTGCCAATCTAATTTGCAAACGTTTGCGCAACGACGGACCGACGCTCGCAAATGTGCGTTTAATTGTGATCATAAAACGATACGATTAACAGTCGTATTCAGTGAGACATTTTTAGTTCGTTAAATCAAGTTTAGAGTTAGCAAATAGCCAAAATAAAATATTACAAAAATGCTAGGAACAAAATTGCATTATTTAGTTCCTAGTTTTTCACAAGTGTTTTTAATTATATTTACATCTAATACATCGACACTGCTTCCTTTTTTTTGAATTTACAAAATATGTTGTGAATTTCTTTTAAATATACTGATCTAAATTCACTAAATTTTACATTTACTGCCTAACTGAAAATGCCTTTATATATTCAAAGAAGAAAGAAAAAATGTAGAATACAGTATTTTCTTAGCTCTCTTGTGTTTTGCTAAGGTACTGTCTAGGTAAGTTTCACATATAGTTTTAGTATCTTTAGTAAACTAATTATAAGATCCCTTGTCGTTTCAGAAAACGGTAGACATTCAACACTTCGGATAACTGTTTTCACAATGACTATTTAGTTTGATATTAAGAATTCACCCAATTTCACAATGACTGTTCAATGGGATATTAAGTATTTCCATAAGGTTTTATACTAGGTTAAACCACTTTTCATCTGTAGTTACATAAAGTGCATGAGTTTCTGTACATGAACAACTACTACACAGGTACCTGGCCAAGTTTCACATAGAGGTTTTGTGCGCGAAAAATGGTTCTCCTACCCGGGCTGTCGTTAAAAATAACTGCGATTGGTATAATTCGGCGCGAATTTATTTTAGAACTCCTGGCATCATTATAATTTTTGAATACGAATAAGTCTAATGTTCAATGAAAGAAATTTCCATCGGACAGTAAACTTGAAAAAGAAAGTGAAAATATGCTAAAATGTACCAGTAAGCCTTAGCTTTTTTAACATATACATCGGCTAAGTTCAATTATTGGCACCTGTGTTGTTGCACTGTTTACACTAAATGTATAGACGTGCATTTTGGACTTGATTAGATAATTTTTTAATATTGTGTACGTCGACATGTCAAACTTACAAAAGACTACTACTTGAGCCAAACCATAAGAAATGCTTTGTAGACAGTATTTGCTGCTTTGAAAGTAAATAACAAATGCGATATTTTAAAAAATAGTGGAATGTGCAACTGTACAATACTACAAACTAGCAATTTGCCTTCAATATATAATACGAATATCTTAAGTGTGCGTGCAAAAATATCTCGGAGAGATTTTTCCCTAAATATGATTTGTATGAATTTACAACTAAAAAATTGTTTCTCTGTAAAAAGATAGCACAAATAAATATTTTGTTTTATACAGTAACAATCAAGTTTACTGTCTCTCTTACTTTAATCATTATGAATCAAAATAAAGATGCAACAAAAAATTACCAAAATGTTCAGCGCGCTAACTTTTAGATTACATATATTTTTCATTATTATTTCGCAAGTATATATTCGATTTTTGTAATTAATAATATGATTTACCTGCCGCCATTACTTTTTTGCACGAACGCTTTCAATCGCGATGTAGTGATCATTTTCATGTGCTGAATCGAATGGAATGTTGATTTTGTCGCTACAATCCTAGTCCATCCTTGCAAAAATCGATTGTCCCACGATGTTGCAGACACGTTGTTCTTGCAAAGATATATGAGGATTGAATCGCGAATATTGAAACACTGCGTTAAAAATTGTACATTTTATTATATATAAAAAAATAATAAATAACAATTTTCATTTGATTGATTATTTTGAAATATTCTCCGTATTAATATTAAATTATTATTTTTATTATTATCTCATAGGTATACCGATAAATTAACAATAATTAGTAAAAAAATATATTTAATTACAAATACGGACTCATTTATATAAAATATATAGTACTGTGCCATGTAATATCGAACGTCGAGTTGAACTCTTGGGATTCAGCTGGACCAATCGAACGGTCCAAGGAAAACGGCTACTTTTCAGTCTTCTAAGAGTCGTCTTGATCGATTCGGTTTACTCAGTATTGTGTGAGTTTAGCTGAACTCTAGTTTATTTCAATTTGGAAGCAAAATAGTAGTTCTAGATGAAGTGTTAGAAGTAAATTCAGTATGATAGTGTTTTGGCTCACATACATTTGAGAATTAGGAGAAGTTCAACGTCCTTTCCAGTCCTCTAATGTCGATTCAGAGCGGAACGAGACTCTTTGTTATCGCCTTTTACAGATTTTATTTAATAATGATAATATTTGCAAAATACATATTTTATTAGATAACGGTAGATTTGAAATTGGTTAAAAAATCATTAATCTGGGCATGCTGTGTTTGATACCCGTAAGGCTGAGATATGCACCCATCTTCTATGTTTATGTCTTTGAAACTACCGTTAATAAATGCAGCTTGGATATGCACCATCGTTTATTTACGCTGATGAGAAAACAACTTTGTTTCTTAGAAGATCTATGGGACTAGTCAATTTCGATTACGAAACAATCAAACTTCATAAAGTAATTTTCGATGACGAGACAAACATATCGGATATTGATTCAAGATATTGCATATATAACAACATAATATATTTAAATAAAATTGAAATAAATATTACGTATATTATATTAATTAAAAATCAATAACAAGGTAAAATGTTCCAAAATTGACATTTAATAATGATTAGCTATATCAAATTAATAATTGTTCAAGGAAAAAAATAGTAAACAAATTTGTTTTATCATAATATAATATTCATATTAAATGCGAGATTATGTGTTACAATACTGATATTCACGATTTAGGATTTGTTTGTTTATAAAACGGAAATTTAGATAAACTCTTTGTGGCGCTCTTGGCAGCTCGGCTCAAAGTCGGATTATTATGATGTTGCAAAGCCTCCAAGTTCTCCCGTTGCTTCGTATTCCAAACTCCGCTCAAATACCCGCAGAGCGAACTACAGCAATAACGCGCCAAAAGATTCACAAGAACACACATGCGAATCTTTAATATATCGCTTGGATGAAAAAGTAAAATGCATATATCGACGCAATTATCTTCGAATAATATGGATTCTACGAGTTCAGCGTTCTCTGGCAGATCATGTAAAATAACTATCATCAACGTTACAGTGTTCATGATGATCCGTATAGATTTATCACCTAAAAATGAACATTTTAATACCACAAAAAAGTGATATACATATATACATATATCATTATTTAATTACCAATTGATAGAAACTGTGCTACAAGTGGAGCCATGTTTAGAATTGCAACAGCATCGCACAACTGTTGAACAAATCCAACGCCTCTCAAGCACAATTGTACTGTTAATTCCACTAGACGACACAAAGCTACCATTTCTTCATTGGATAATCCAGCAACAGAACTATGAATATATATTTAAGTTAATATAGTATAGAAATTATTTACGTGAATTTAATATATACTTTGATTTTTCTTCTCCCGATTCAGATGAACTCTGGCGTACTAATAAGCGTGCTGCATAAATTAAATTCGGTACTAACTTCACTTCTAAATAGACCTGAAGTTAAAAATATGTTATCATATACAAGTAATTAGAATTATTTATTAAATTTCTATTTACTTTTAATATTTCATTGATAGAATGCCGAGATACATGGGGTGCCACCATCGGTAATGATAATAAAGCAGCGAGAGAGCCACGAACTTCGGTTCCAGCACCAGGGTGTCTAGCAATACTAACAATCATACTAACCTAAAAAAAGAATAATAATAAAATAAATTCTTATAAATTACTATATGTTTAATTATTAATGATTTACTATATTTTGTTGAGTTAATGATTCTACATCTCCTTCCATTATTTCGTTCATATTTGATCTCATAAATGCTAGCCACTCGTCCTTTTCTATTGGGTTACAATCGTCATCTATATCATAAATAAAATATTAAAAGCATTGTAAACATTTGCAATAGATAAACTATTCTTACCAAAAAATGTTTGACCATCACAACTGTTTGTATCATCTAATTTTAAATTCTCAGATATCTCTGGGATTTCACTGATATGCTTTTCTTCCATCTCTTCTTCTTCTTCTGTTTTTTCATCCTCAGTTTTATCATCTACACTTGAAACATTCAACGCAACAGGCTCGCTCATTCGCCTCTCTTTACATCCTTTACTCCGCTCCAGATTTTTAGTCAAATGGAGTGATTTCTTCAAACTCCTTGTTAGTTTATTGCCACTGCCAGAACCAAATTTTTCTTTCGAGAATTGCAAAATCTTTTGCTTAAACGTCGGTGGTACACTTTTACTTAAAATAGTGTCTATTTGTGATTTATTCGACATTGACAAGCCACTATCTTCATTTTTAGCAGCAATCTCGGTATCGTTTGATTTAGAACTTGCCTTTAGACGAATAGAAAAATTATCTAAATTCTGACTGAGCTTTCTTATATTTAAATTAGAATTGTTATTAGATTTGTCATCATCTTGGGTTAATTTATTCTCATCGCTTTTATTGTCAATCTGATTTTGAGGCAAAGTTCTTGGTTGAATTGTCAATTCCGCTATGTTTGAATTCAAATTACTGATTATCAGATTGTCTTGATTGAGTACTTTGTATTCATGAGTCAAAAAATCTGCATGAGCTACAGTGATTGGTTGAAGTTCGTCATCGTCAGTTCGAAGACTATCTCTCACACTTATGGCACTCAAAACTCTGATACTATCATCATCTGATACTAGAGCTCCTTCGGCGAAACTGACAGGATTTTTTAGCCTGTTTCTTATTTGCTCTTGTCTTTCAAACATTTTAACCGCTTGAGGCATAGATCTTAAAAGAACAACATTAATCATATTACAATAAAAGTGTAATATATAAATATAACTATTCTTACTTTTGAATACTATTCAGTCGATCTTTTTGAAGCTGTTTAGCAGCCATTTGACTTTTAGTTAATGGCAATGTGAAAGGTGAATCAATGCCTGAGTTTTCGGGTAATATCAATATGTGTCCCGCTACGAATGGTTGGACGAGTATTTCTGGCCAACTAGATCTAAGTGAAGGATCCTTATGTAGCAATCCCTATGTTCAAAAAAATCGATATAATCATTTTATTCATATTATAATTAAAAATATAAATAAATATTGTACCTGTAAAAACAAAATTGCTACAGGAGAAGTCGAGCTCGGCCATTGAACAGGGCATTGTCTTATAAGACGGACTAATTGAACAATTGAAGTAGTGAAGAACGGAGGTTGACCAGCCATCATTTCATATACTATGCATCCAAGAGACCATAAATCAGCCTAAATCAATACAAATAATACATTCAAAACATATGGAACAATCTCAAATAAAACTTTATCTTACTTGGTGATCGTATGGTTTCTCGTTGATCAATTCTGGAGCCATATATAAAGGTGTACCTTTGATTGACGTCAAAACGTGTGTTCCGGTAGTCATATTACGCGCTAAACCAAAATCGCACAATTTAGCACGACCGTTAGAATCTATCAATACATTCTGAGGTTTTAAGTCTCTAAAATATAATTTATTACATAAATAAATTTGTAAATATTACATGAATTTTATTTGAAATTAATCTAACCTGTGTAAAACTCTATGTGAATGTAAATAATAGAGGGCAGAAACTAAATCCCACGTTAAAACTTGTGCCTTGGATTCGTTGAAACAGCCTTCTCGAGCCAAAACACCGTGTAATTCTTTCTCGGCAAACTCAGTAACGACAACAAGCTCCGAATCTGTATTAAAGCTTTCGATCATCTTGATTATGTTTGGATGTCTCAGTTTCTGTTGTATGTCACATTCTTGCATCAAGTTCTTCAAATCTTTAGAAGAGCGTCCTTTCTGAAAGTTTTAAATACATTATGAATGACAACATAGCCTAAAAATGTACAAACAAATAGCACAACTTACTTTTCTTATGACTTTTAATGCGAAAGTTCCGTTTGTTTCTTTGTTGACCACTTTAAAAACTCTGCCAAAAGATCCTTCGCCAATAAACGATATAATATTGTACTTCTCCATCTTTTTATCTCATCGATGAGTTTGTTTTTGTTGTTTTTTGACAGCGACGCTTCTACTGACAGCCCGTTCCGTAAAAGCGCACTGTGAATATTATTTGAAGCGCAGCCGTTCCGAATAAGCACTGTACGCATATTTTCTTCGCACTCCACACTACTTAACAATATTACACGAATGAATAAAAATAGCTACTTGTGAACGAGACTATGTAATTATTTTTTAACCGTTCATTGCGACGAGTGCAATACATTATTTAGAGGTGACAAATGGTTTAATTTTTGCACCACAGTTATTACCATTTATGTATTTTTTATATTTTATAATTATTGTGCATTCTAATATGGTGATTTTTCTTTAGAATTTTAACAATTATTTCTAACGGTAAGTATTTAAAAAGTTTAAAAATACACAGATACTTATGAAATCGTTTTTTATTTAAAAATAGCGACTTACTTACTGTAGTGATTTATGTATAACACGCGCGTCCTAAGTCCCACGAGCGGTGCCTATGGACCTAGCAGCCGTTGAGTAGCACTCCCGCATTCTTACAGACACCTCCAACTTACTATCTAAGATTCATAGTCTCGTTTTAAATAAACTTTCATTAATATGTTATATTATAAAAAACATGTATGACTTATCTTGTTTTTGTAAATTGTTTGCAAAACTTCCTCAGACATCTTGAACTATAATATCACAGGCATAAGAGCGAGGAACTTCCTTCCACTTCCTGCTAAAATCTTCTTCGTATATTTATATTGACCAGATCGCTTTATTAATAAAATTGACTTGAAATACTTTAGATGTATATAGATTTTTTACTGTTAAAATAAGTTTGCATTGTTTAGAAGGAAGCCGTTAAAGTGTGGCATTATTCGTCTGGCACGCCAAACCGTTCATGTTTACATTGAACCAGTTATAAAGCGTTTCGGTTACGACATTCTAATGTTGTTGAAATAATTTATAAATGGACTATAAATACTAGCCTAAGCTATACGACGGGAAAATTTATAATGGGAACGCTAATTTTCGCACATACGCGAATAACAATCGAACTTTTCCATCTCGCCTGATTGACGGTTCGTGTTTTTCGCGAACAGTCGTTTCTGATATTCCACAGCAAAATAAGAAATAGCTTTGCGGTGGAACACAAATTAGTAACTATAGTACGATAGAAGTCATTCTAATAGCCTATTTATTGTAATTTATGTATTTCTGTATAAATATATCACATATGTTTTTTCATCAAAATTATACAGATAATTTAATTTCATCGTAATTATATTAAAGCTAAATGCAATAACTATATTTCATTCAACTATGTAAGCATGTTATTTTGATACGATAATTAAAACAGAAAGAAAAGCATTTTTCACAAGACACAACATTGTATTTATTAATAAGATAACTATTTCATTAATCATTTATAGTTTTATACAATTTCTTTAACTAAAAGTAATGATTCCGACTAATATATTTATATATATAATATTAAAACGATTCACTTAATTAATTCTAAACCTTTGAATTTTAGATTTAAACTCTGATCCATCCTAATCTTTAATGTGATCACTAGTTTATTTATATGGTAGAGAAAATTGTCAAAAATATATGTAATTCGTTGCTTATGAATGTAATGATGGTATCTTGAATTAAAATAAAATTAGTAACGAGAAGCTTTGCAACGTTCGACTAAAACGCTTCTACAATATACACGCATATTGATTGGCATGTTTTCTTTGTTAGAACTCTTAACACATTCAGCGTCAAATTACAGTTAAACATCTTCTTTATATTCAATAATAATTTGCGAGAGTATATTGGTCGTCGCGTTAAACAATTTAACATATTTAATACTTTAAGAATAACGCTTCAAAACCGCTAAATTTCCGAATTAAAGAAAATTTTTTTAGAAACTACATAGATAATTAAAATGGATTTTTTTGGTGATTTTTCGTGATAGCGTTTCTATCAGTCTCTGGATTGCTTTTATTTTCGGGTTTTGAGGCCGAAGGGATGTGACTTTTTCGCCAAAAAAGACGCCGGAAAATCTGGTAACAGTTCATTTAATTAAGTACAGTTTATCACAGGGAAATAATGTCCAGTTATATTCCGTAGACTAAATAATGCAAGTAGCTCTGAATCGGTATTTTTATAATTAGTCAATACCTAAATTTATATATGTATATATATATTTTTTACAATGAATAAATACTAATTTAACTTACGTCATTTTAAGTGTATGTATGAAGGACCATTTTATTTTCACCTATCCTTTGAAACTAACAAATTATATCGAAAAATTCTCGAATTTATGTTTTAACATGAAAACTTTTAAAACTCGAGGAATTACTATATATATAATAGATTAGCTTTTAGTTGACGTAGCAAACAATGCTTCATTAATAATGGTTAACTTTTAGATTTTGATAATTATTAAATGTAGTTTGATAATATATTATTTCTGTCCTGTTTACATCGTTCTCGTATTTATAAATAAAACTGCAAAATAATTTAACAAAAACAATTTTAAAGTCGAAAACAAGTATATAAATAAACAATTACATCGCATGCGATAAAAAGCGTTTGCCAAAGAGCTCTTTTCATGAACATGCGCTTTTGAGCTTTTTTCTGGGGACGCTAAACTTTTAAGGATCGCTAATGCTTTTGGCTGATGATATTTTAATGATTGTTTAGTACAGACCTGCGCATTTGTGCAAAGGCAAAGACCTCGCACTGAGAGGTAAAAAATTGTATGTATTTTTGCACATAAACAGGTCAAAAGCACGATCTGTTTTATGTATTGGATCCATTAAAGAAGTTCACTTAAAAGCTTCTTTCGCACTTGGAAAGCTCGCAATGAACCATCAAACGAGACAAGAAAAATGTGTTACCGTTTTGCCAATAAACAATGTAGCTATTCATAGAGCTTCAACAATAAAAATCGGCCTCAGCGCAAAGAAAAAAACTAGAGATTTTTTCCGCCTAGAACTCGTCGGTCATCTTATTTCTGTTTATCTCTTTTTTATTATCGAATTGTTGCCAATAGTTTGGGTCTGGGACGATTTAGTATCACGAATGAATTAGAAGTCGCGTGAGAAAATCGCGCTAATTGCTCAGTTCCAACGCTATTCCAAGCTTCCGATGGGAACAATGAATCACCATGGATGGATCTGAGCATTGACTAGCGACCTAGGATAATAAACAAATGTTAGGGTCGATAAATTATTAACGGAGCATACAACTTTTAGTTCTGAATATTACGATTACATAAGTATTTCGCATTGATACCAATTAATATTAATTTGGTATTGTAATATCTAAGCCACTGTTTATGTTAAGGCAGAGCACAAATATACATAGTACGTATTGTTATAATGAGCTATAACATTCTTCAAATAAATTTACTTGAATATTGTGATACAGATTTTTAAAATCACGAAATTAAAGACTTGGCAGTGTTATTCTACATACCAAATATTGTATGTCAATGCACTATATTCTATGAATTTAAGTTTAGAAATAGCATTTATCACTCTTAAACAAACGCATAGAATATTCTACTATTGCCCATGATTGGATCTATCGCTAGTAAACGAAAAAATATGTTCTTATTGTATTTGCATACATGTTTAAATCAAAAGGCAGTTCCTCAGAAACAAAAGTACGGAAATATATTAGAACCAACGGTAGGTGAATATATGTTTTGAGGCACGAATTAAATTTTCGTGTCCAGATCACGTCGGTGGATCACCACTTTAGTGCCCGCCCGCCCTCCAGGAGGACGCTGTGGTCGAGGGCCAGCCAAGAAATAGTGATTGCGAATTTATTTTTAACAAAATAACATGTAGGGTATTTGTTGGTTCCAACAGTATTATACATAATATAATTTACTAAATATGAAAAAAATAATGTATGTGTCAGTATCGGGTGGCGTAGTCTTGAGCGTCTGAGAGTATTGCCTGTAGTCGTCAATAATAGCATAGCTGGGAGTAGGTACCGTGATCGTCGTTGGTTTTACGGTGATTCTTCGAGTGTTAGATTTTTTATTTTTCCTCTGTGGTTTGAGTTTCAAATACATATTACCTTTTTATAGTTCTTAATCTTTCGTTAAAAATATAAATTAACGGTATTATTATATTATTAGTTTATTTTTCATCGATCTTTTTTTATAAAAACTATTTTACATAAAATAATAAGAAGAGTAATGTCTTGTTTAATTGAATAAAATAGATCATGTCTAAAATGCCAATAAAAATATTTATAACGTATCTTCGTAGGTGACGGCTCTCGGAAGCATTGTCGTCGCTTGAAACGAATTTATCTGTTGAAAGAATCTGAAAAATGTTGGGTAATCGGACTTCAGTTCCAAAAGATGCAATCGTCGAAACAATAATAAATAAAATAGCAGCGTGAAAATTTTTACGTGGCGCCAAAAAAATCAAACAAAGCTAAGAGAGTTATATTGAGTTTCCTTTTGTCATGATTTTTGTTTATATAAATTACTTTGCTCTACTTTTAGTAGCTGCCAAATCACGTTACACTCTTATTGTCTTTCAAAGATTTTTCTAGACTAAAATGAAGGATTTTAACTTCCGTACACGTTACCTATTTATTTTATTTTCTAATGTTCAATGATAAATATAGCTGTTTGGTGTAATTGAGATGATTAGATTTATAGCAATAATAGCGTCTTTCAGTCTATGTGGAGAGCATCGAAAATTAAACTGTTCTCGAAAACCCAAGATTGTTCGCCAAGTTTTTTGTGCTTTCCGCGAATTGGAGTCGTTTTTCCAACTGTGTCAGCAATCTTGTATTAAGACGTAATTGATTTATGACTTTCCCTGCTCTAAATAATATATTAAACTAATTCAGTCTATTACGTAGTAAAATAATTAAGAAATTAGACAATATATTTATGTATGAATGTATGTTTATACAATAATTTAAATCGTTCCACAATTTTCTTCTACAGCCATTTTTTTTAAACATATGAATACATACAAATATTTTTTATAAATCATAAATTCACCAATTAATTATATTCGAAGGCACGGTAATTATTTTGATAGTTTATTTATTTATAAAAATGCGCTATCATTAAAAAGCTGGACCCAGCTACATTTTTTTATTATTTTTTGCTTCATATATGTAGTATATATACATATAATACATACGTCTTTATATTATATATATGTTTCAATAAATATGTATCATCAGTGAAGTTTTTTTTGACTAGTACAAATATAATTTTACTAACATTATTTAAAATTTCACTTCTTGGTATTAGTAAAACTGTATTTGTTTACTAAACGGATAATCTGGTGTGCGTATTTCTACATGATTCAGAGATTCACAGAATTGTGACGTCACATTGTTCGACAAAATACTAAAATATTTAAAATAAATTAAGTCAAACCTAAACTACAGTAATTAACCTATAATTAGTTTATATTTTTCCTTGCGTTTCAGTGAAATCATATCCGAATACATTTTCACCGGTAGATATATATTTCTAGTAGCGAAAATATGATTTTACTGATACGCCCTATAGAAATTTTATACTGTACTAAAATCTCTATTAAAGTTTATTTGACAGTTGCGAAACGTCCATTTGCTGTTCAAAAGCAAACCTAAAATAAAATAAAAAAAAAATTTTTGCACTCAATAAAAATGTAATAACTAAATATAGTTTTAAAACTTTCATTAGGTCAAATTAAGCTTAGGTTATGTTTCGTTTGGACAGCAAATGGAAGAATCGCAAATGTCAAATTGCATTTTATAGACATTTTAGAGCAGCGTATAATTAACAAGCGTTATCACTTGAATTATATTTTTGTTAGTAGAAATAGATATCTACCGGTGAAAATGTATTCGGTTATGATTTCATTGAAACGGCAGTGAAAATATAACTTCACTGATAATACA
This sequence comes from Plectrocnemia conspersa, assembly GCF_051122295.1. Lineage (NCBI taxonomy): Eukaryota > Metazoa > Arthropoda > Insecta > Trichoptera > Polycentropodidae > Plectrocnemia > Plectrocnemia conspersa. Next base: position 12,852,568 of record NW_028277166.1, on the reverse strand, counting down.
CATTCACTGTAACATATACAAATAATTAATCATAAAACTGTACTTAAAAGCAATTGAACTAATTACAAACGTCGTTCATAAATACAATAACACAATAATATACAATATTTGCTTAATACTTTTTTTAATTTCATTAGTAATAAATATATAATATTTTTGTATAATTTATATAAAATACTTTGATTAAGGCCTAATACCATGATAATTTTACATAAAAACATTATTTAAATGCTTTCGTAACAACTAATGTTTTTGCTATAAAATTATAAAAAATACAAGCATTTTATAAGATTAATTTAAAGCATGCAAGGCTATACCAACATTATAATGATCATAGTTGCTGTTAAAATATGTTTTTAAAATACCTTTTAAATTGTTATTACTATGGGACGTTAATATATTTATATTAATGACGAAGTTAACGAGCATATCTAACCAGCTGCACCGTTAACGCTAAGGTCTTTCAAACTACCATTTACAACTAATGAAAAGAAAATAGCAACATATTTTGACAAAAGGCCTAACTGAAAATAAGAGAATACTAAATACCATAATTATCTGAGATTTCATAAAAACACTTCTAGCACAAAACTCGCTCGTAAGCATCTTTTTGTGCGTAAAAGATGCGATAGACAATGCGTCTATCTGGCATAAAAACCACTATTGTAATCTATCATTTGTATTAAACGATTTCTAAGGTTCATAATGTAGTTTTACTTCAATGTGTGAACATATTTCGTTGATTGAATATTCAAGCGATGCAATTGACCCACCAATTCTCTTATATATGATTTGCTAGAGCTGTCTAGAATCAAGAGTATAAAAGCAAGTCAGAAGAGCAAGCAATTTGAGACAATAAAATTAAGCGATTCAAAACAATAATAAAGGAGTAATGTACGGAGATGTGAATTTTTATAATAATATAGCTACCACAATCCACAAAAACAAAAATGTAGCAGTGTTTCTCAATGAAATAAAGTAACACCTTTGTGCATTAAAAAAATAAATTATAATACTGAAGTATTTTTAAATTAATAAAATAAATAAATAAACAAGACAATTTAGCGACACGTGATTCGAGACGATCAACCGATTCGAGACGATAGACAACCAGACCGAGACCAAGAACAAACAGAAGACAACTTTTCCACCAGAATTATGAAATACAACTCAACCTCTGTGGTAAATTATATTTAATAAAAATAAATTGTTATGAGATTTTTACGGCGTTCATTTTGGCTGTAAAGTCACATCATTTGGCCTCATAAAATTTTGAATAATAAAATAATAAAAAATTGATTCTAGTATGTATCTCTAAATGACTTTAGTTCGTCTTTAATATTCTAAATGCCTCATATAATATTAAATTTTATTTCAGACGGATTCTATGTCTATTAAAAAATATCCCGACATTGAAGTCATTCATCGATATAAAAGACATAAACTGAGCTTTTATCAAATAAAAAACGTATTCTTATTTTTCAATACCAATCAGATAAGTATCACAATTAAACACTTTGAGTAAATTAATAAGTATTAGTATGATATGGTTCCTAAAAAAAATTCTTTTTTTAGGAACCACCTCTAAAATAGTTTAATAATTTGCCGTCATATTTTCGATATTACATAATATAATAAACATGTAAAATATATGTTTTCCACAAAGACAATGACTGATTTTCCCGCAAGGATGACGAAGTGGAAAAATTAAAAATATCACGGCCGCAACGTTTGTACGATAAATCACTTTTATAATATATAATACATTTTTCTTTCAGCCGTTCGATTTTGGAAGCTCTTCCCAGAACCATAGCCGCACGCAAAAGCTTTCCCAGAAATTGCTCAATCCGAGCCTTGGGCTTTATGGCACGCACGTGTCGGATGAATGAATTCACGGCTACTATCGGTTGAATGACCAAGTCTGACGTCTTGACAGCGAGCTAGACAAGAAATAAATGCATTTATAGTAGATATAGACACAGCCGCTATCTGATATGCTGGTCTGGCGTCGGATCGACTATTCCACCCGGCTTTTACTGCTGTTTCCTGGTCTTTTTTTAACGCCGTTGATGCTCAACGGACAGCTTTTATTGTAATGTTATTGTTGAATCCACGCAGCCGCTTGGTTGCTCGCTACGATACTATTTTTGCCAACTGCGCCTATTTCGACCCGCATGATAAAATCGGTCGATACATATGGAGCGATGAAGAGTTCCTGCTCCAGATGGTGAGCGCCGAGGTCGGACCCCCTTGTGACTATTTGCCAAAATTAATCAAGTCTCAATTGGCATGTGTATGGAGACTAAAAAGTTTGGGTGATTTATCAAATTAAATTTAATGGATTCTAAATTAACTAACTTGCAGCGAAATTTACTATAGCTTCATATACCGTATAACTATTTAAGAAAATATCAAAAAAAATATTGTGTCATTTTTTCTTCTTATATATAGTACTGTTTCAGGCTGTAAAAAAAATCGCCCTAAAAATGGGGGCCGTCGCAATGGGAACACTCGTTACCGAGCGTTCCCACTGCAACGGTGCCGACACGATTTTATTGCTTTTTACGTGAATTTTTGCCTTCTGAGAAATGATAATTGTTTTTGCGCCCTCTTATTCACCAAAATTCAGTTTGAATATATTTTAACCAATATTTTTATATTAGATAGTTATCATATTTTTTATGTGCAGACAAGCTATGCATATTTTTCTGGCCAAATTAATTTTTTTAAGAAAATTATACTGCGAAGAAAACTTTACCTCGAGGTAAAAGTTATCTATGCTTCCAGATGATATCGAAAAATAGGCATGTGTACATAGTGCAAATTTAAAATTAAGTAACAAAAATTACTGCGCGGCCAAATAATAAATAAATCATTATTTTTTTTTTTAATTCAACCATATTTGCAATGTAATACAATCCGTTAAGTAGCTCACCATACAATTAAAATATGCCAAAAACTTCTATGCTCGGTAATTTTAGAGACAATCGTTCTAGAATAAAATCGATAAAGGTGTGCAATGTAAAATGTGTTAGAGTAGTATGTATGTGTGAGGAATCACATTTAGACGATGAAAACACCGAGATGATTAGTAAAAAAAGTATTTATTATACTAAATTACATTGGTGTTGACGGAGAGATACAATCAAGCGAGGTGACGTTATTGGCTCAAATACAATGGATATCTGTAGACTGACACCTATTAATTGAAAGCTACATTACAAATAGTTTATAATTAATAAAATAGTCACCAATTCCCAGACATTACTCAGAGGTGTTAATTTTCACCTCGTTGTAAAGCAATATGCCATGGGCGATATCCAAAACATTCATATGTATAAACAGAATATGTTTTTTTTAAGCTTAACTATTATTATGTGTAATAATTAATTACATGTAATATTTTGAGTATTCAGTGTATAAAAATCATACATTTGTATGCATGAATATTTTGCAGGTTCAGAATGATCAGATAAATTCAACTAGACATAATGATATGTAAATGTTCGGATCATATTTTTTTTATTTCCTATTTATGATTATCTATAATAAAATATATACAGTGAAACCTCAAATTACGAGCATAATTATTTCAAGAAACGTGCTCGTATTTCAAAATACTTGTATTTTATAATGTTAAAGAAATTAAAGAATATCGATATAAGTGAAACAGTTTTAAGATGGTATAATAATTATTTAAAAAAATGAATAATATCTCACGGTTTACCACAGGGACCATTGCATAAAAAATCATTGCTCGTATTGCAAGACATAGCTCGTTTATTTACTTAAAATTGAATAAAAGATTTTGCTCACATTTTTAGTAAACTAAGTTACTGAGTTACTCTCAATCCAAGGTTCCACTGTTAGTAGTACCTAAAATTAAAATAAAAAGTTGTTATATTAATAAAATGTAAATAAATTAAATTGTTGTTTTTACAATATAGTTTTATCAATATCTTCCACGCGCTGACTAAAAAATAATTAAACTCCCATATAATCCAGCAAAAAATGTTAATTAAACAGCTCTTAAACGTAATCATCTTTACAGATTAACGTAATGGTATTTTAGCGGCGTTAAAACGTCAATTCGGACAGTTCTATGGCTTGTAAATTGCGCTAGCGGCTTCCGACTTGCTTATTTTTTTATTTAATCATTCAATATACGATAAGTTAGATTTTTAGCGTATACAGTCATATTTCTAGAATTGGAATTTGTGTCTATTCCTGTCTCAGCGTGGGCTTCTATTTCTATCTATGCATATATAACAGTTAAGCTCGGGCTGCGTTAAAGCTTTATTTCAACAATTTATTTTTAACGATGTAATACTAATATTTATAAAATGTAAATATTTTCTTAAAAAAGCGAATTTTATTCCGGATGTATGTAATATTTACAACGCTGGAATTGACACGATTGAAGCGAATAAAATTTGGCTCATAGTCTCCTGAAAACGATGTTACATCTGCGTATTGTATGTTTTTTTACATTATTTGTCATTTATGCTAAGATATAAATAATTAAGATCAAGTTATATTACTATAGAATTTGCTAATAATACACATGTCATACTGTTATATTTTGATGTTTTTTCACTCTCGTTCTAAATGTTATTTTAACGTCAATTAATGTTTTCAACGCTTTTCAGAGCTAATCTTTATTTTATCTTATTTCTTTTGATGTTACAATTATTTTATGTATTAAAAAATTGTCTTTAAACTACTAAAAATAAAATTGAATTAAAAAAGTATTATTAGTAAATCTGTACAATAAATAGATGATAAATCTAAATATGATATAACCGTGCTTTAACAGCAAAGGTTACACAAAGAAATAGTAACTTGCATTAAATCATTTGAAGTGCAATATATTCTATTTTCAATTAAACAGAAAACAGATTTGCCCTATTTAAATTTATGTTACATGCGTAATTGTATCAAGTATAAAGTTTATATTCGAATAATATAACTTACTGACCATATCTCATTTTAATGTCACTGCAGCATTGCAATGAAAAAAAATCACGTCAAACCTTCGGACTAAAAAAACACTAAATGAAAGCTCATTTATCACTTGAAATACTAAGCAAAAACACGCTTTAAAAATATATATATATATTTAACATAAAAAACAATAATATTTTTTAACATGAGTATAATTAGGTTGAAAAGATATACACCTCGGCTCTTGTTCTTACCGATGCAAAATTTTAATGGATGAATGGATAGAAACGTATTTCAATAATGAAAATACAATTAACAGTTTTCGTGTTCAGGTGTATCATTAAAAATCAGTTTTTGGTGTAATTTTTATTTAAAAGACTAAAGTGTGTCGTGTCTGTCATAGTAGTTCTAGCTTTATTTTAATATTTTTTATTACAAATCTGACTGCAGGTTTCCCCAATGCATCATGATGTACAAGAGTTGAATTTTTATAATAGATGGCTATTGATGCTTTTCGCTAGTTGAATTTTTTTGAATATCTATCGTGCAATATTTCAGTATTCTCTAATTCATTTTTTAAATCCTACATCCCCCATTAAACAATGTTTTAAACTTAACAAAACTGAATCGATTGGCATGTTAAGTAGATTCTGATTTTTTAAATATAATAATATTAAAATAATTTATATTAAGTTGGATTTTTTCCAAGAAAAAAGAATGTAGGAACTTGAAAAGGTTTCGTAGAAGAATAAAAGAGGTGAATCTGAGGGATAAAACTGTAAACAGTTTCCTATACAGACAACATCTTGTTTCAATAAAATTGTTAAGTTGTACACTGGAAAGTGAGATAGACAATTTTATTATAACAATGCATCTTCACGTTCTGATTTTGGCACTGAATACAATCACTTTAAAGAAAAGTGATTCAGCGCCTTTTATTATTTTCTCTCTACGACTAAATTTAATTGTAAAAAAACAGTGTATGCCAGATCATAGCAATTACAAACTCAAAATAAAATGGACAGACTTAATACAATGTAAATTGAAAGGAGCCAATACATATTTTCGGAATAAATCTCTCAGAATCGACGCATTCGTCGATATTCGCCCTTGAGCTTTCTTTTTTTTTCAATACCACAATAGCTTTAACGCCATTAACACCGTGGTAAAAATAATTGCGCTTATATTTCCACACGACTGTAACGGAACAAAATAAATTCACTGAGCTAAACGCCCACAAGGAAAAGCTCGCAGAGCGAAAATTAAGTCGTTAACTCAGCTTAAATCACTGTTTGTAAAATACAAAATCAGTTTTACGAAGCGAATGTGCACATGCATTGTTGCACGCGTGCAAAATTTTACAACTCGATGACAAGCTGATAAAACACTGTGCCAAATATGTTTGGTGTCTTTTAGAGACATTTGAATGAAGAACGTTTGATAATCGCCTCTTATATTTATTATGTTTACTTTAACAATTACACATTGTTGGCAAAACCTAATTATTATATTTATATATACTTCAGTCAGGCGGAATTCTCTCGGAAATCAAATTAAAATCAAAAGCTGAAAAACAATCACAAGTAGCAACAACACGCGTAATTTATTTCAATAATAAAACGTAAATAGTATATTTTATGTTGTTTGACGTTTTAATCTTATTCTCGCGCGGAAAATGCTATAAAATAGGATTGAGTTTCCGGTTATATTCTGAATTTTAAATAAATAAATCACTGCCATGAATAACAAATCAAAAAATCTGCATTTCACTAATATTCCAATCGACAGTTCTGAACACTTGACACGTTTTAAATTTTCGTCGGACGTGGAAAAAAATCCTCGTCTCTCGAAATGCTCTTTAAATATTTGCAAGAAAACGAGAAATGTCTAGGATTTTTGCAAATTCTTTAGTTTGATCGATTCAAATTATAAATGCATTATTTCTATTTTCTAGAAAAAAACAAACACAAAATTTATTAAGACAATTTTTTTATATAATTAAATATATGTAAATATTTAATATATAATTGTTTTACCATTCTCCGTTTAATTCTCTACTCTGTAAGTCCGGTTTCACACGTGCCGGATGGATTCACCCGGCACCGGGCCGGCGCCGTGTAGTGGGGATGGTGTTGTATGGGCTAGTACATACCATTTCAGACGTGCCGGACGAATCCATCCGGCGCCGGCCCGACGCTGCCCATACAACACCACCCCCACTACACTCCGCCAGCCCGATGCCGGGCAAATCCATCCGGCCCGTGTGAAACCGGTCTTGATCGTATCGCTTTGTATTAACGGTGTATAATAATAATACACGTAAACAAAGGAAATATATTTAATTATAATAATAAATAATAATACAAAAAAAATTTAATTTGCTTCATTGCTTTCCGAGGCACCGGTAATGCATTCTGTTGTTTCGACCAATGAAAAACAAGCATTTAAATATAAAAGAAGATGGCTGACATCAACGTGACAACAGGTTTAAATAATTATTATTTATAAAAAAAAATTTGCTACGCGACAATAATTTTCATTAATTCGTCATTTGACTAAATATAAATAATCGGATTACAAATTAACTAAGTGTGTTATAACTATGAAAATTACAACATAATGTGTAGAGGATTAGAAGAATACATTGAATAAACTAGATAAACAATCTTCGTAACGGTATCTTCAAATTTTGAATTCCCGTCAACGGGCTCAGAGGCCGAAAAGTGAGTTTTTCCTTTTATTATACATAAGCATTATCCTTGCTTCTGATTTAATGTACATATATATTAGATTTTACTGAACTAGGTACGTTTTAAACGTGAACATGTAATATATACTAAAATTGAGGTTAATGTCGATCAAACCGTATAAATGCTAATAAAACGTATTTTTTATCTATTGATATTTGGGGATACTATCTTTTATGACGATCGCGTGACAATGATTGTGATGCAGTCGAAGCTTGGTTACAGCAAAATAAATTAAAACCGTTATTGCAGCAAAAAAAATCACTTAGATCGTTTCGTTCTGAGTGACGACTCGCAATATACATTTGTGTAGTTTCTGGGATATTATCTAATAGACGACATTTTATAATGATTATAAATATGTGATTGCATACCTGGAATAATCGATAGCCAAAATATCTAAGAGGGGGTTATTTTTAATTCCGATGTGGCAAAATATGTATGTATACGTCATGGTATTCAGTTACATCCAACTTTTGTAGTATGTTCTTTATAAAAAGATAATACTTGCTGACAGTGACTTTATTCTTTGTTTATATATACCAATTCTACGTTGCATTGTATCCATATAGGTCATCAAATTGTTCCATCATTGCTTCTGAAAAATAATTAAAAACAATAAGACCTTATCAAGAGTTAAACATTGATATATTATTACTACTAATATAATCCATAAATTAAATTTAAACGATAACCGAAGAACAACATTTACGGGAGTTACTGAAGAGAAATAACCACGTAGATTGCCATCTCTTTATCTTCTTCAAAATTGTCGCAAGATGTCATATTTTAATCGTTTGCCATACGTAAATGTTATTAGATCTAGCATTGCTTCTAAAAATGAACTGTAAACGATACTATATAATGGGTAAAATGTAACTTTTTGTTTACACTAATACGAGATTTTTCATTATTACTAGCATTGTAATATGTTTAATTAACTTTGGTATGAAAGTAATATTGTCTTATTTTATAAAATAAAACAATATTACTTTCACGTCTCATTATCTACTAGTACAATCTATCTATGTATTTGTTACAAGTTATTTTATAATGCAAAATATGTTTCATATAAATGACATAATTTCCTAAATCATTCATATAAAATCAACCATTTTCGCAATGAATATAAACCGAAAAGAATCGCCTAATTAAATTTAATTTACCGTCCATATAAATTATCTACGCCAAGAGTGAATTATTGTCGTAAAATAAGAATATATATTATAATTAAATAAGGCTGAAGAACAGACTTATGTAAAATTTTGTAGTAAATATTACGCACGAGCCGGAAATAATACCTGTTGTGTCGCGCGTCTAATTATAGCGAATTGTTTTGTTTGGCAGTGAAGAGGTTAACCGATGAATGAGAGAACATTTCACGTCCGTTCAACGAAAAGACACAAATTTATCATCAAGCGCGAAATATAGGCAAAACATTGTTGACACTGTATAAACTGTTTGATGTGGGGACCACGAGGAATCCTGCACGTTCAACTGTGCCATTTTGTCTCGTGCTAGTTGGGAAATTCTTGGATTCAGATGCGTGGTCGTCAGAATGCAATTTTCGGCAGTGGTGAGCCGATGAAAGCAGCTGGAGCTATAATTCACTAGATCGTAGAATTCGATGACAGGATGAGACCACCAAGAAGGTGGATAATTGCTTTTAAATATATAATATATTAAAGTAGGTTATAAAATTTTATTATCTTCATTTCAATCAATTTCAATTTAGTTTTATCACCGAAGTGTTTTACCCGAGCTAAAATTTCAATCCCGGGATGCCAAAATTTTTGATATTAGGATAAAGTTTCATTCCACCATTAAAGAGCAAACTTTATTCTTTAATATTTGATAAATTCATCACTGAATTATTTACGAATTTATGTATAAAAAATGCGAAACAATTACAGCTCGTCTAACGGACCTTAGAAATTATCAAAACATTAAAATTGCCCAATCCACGGACATTCGAAAGTCATCTAATACCACAAAAACTCATTAAGCCCTTTTTCTTCATAGGTTTCAAAACTCGTTAAAACAAAAAACATTAATGGCTTGGCATCAAAAAGCATTGTTTGAATGGTCCTTTGTAATTATCGGACGGTCGCCCACAGACGCTGATATTGTTTCTTTTTTATCTATATTTTTTCAATTTTCGAGAAAAAGAATATATAATATGTTAAATACAGTATATATCTATATTATTACAGTATATATTTTTGTATTTTGTAAAATATGACACTGTATTTTGTAAAATATGACACTGTATTTTGTAAAATATGACAACATATTATAGAATGTTTTATAGTATTTACATGGAAACAATTTCTCTTGTATTTTAGCTTCCGAATGAATCCTTGCCAAATAATTAATAATATAATTTTTTTAACTTATTAAACAAATGTTTATCGTAAGTAATCAAGAAGAATAAAATGTTTGCTTATCGTAATTCCTAGAGTCGGTCATAAAACTTAATTGGAAATTTGTCACTTTTATATTAAATCTGTAAATCTGTATATCAACATTTTATTCTTTGTGGTAAAAGCGCGTATTATTTTTAATTTCAGTCTAAGGGCCGCAATAGCGAAAAGCCGTTTAAAGCAAAGTTACAAAATTTGAATTTTGAACTTTTTCAAAATGAAATTTAAGCTTAGAGTCTATGTGTAAGCTAAAGTACTTAATGCCAGATTTCCATTTTTAATTACTGCCCTGTTCAATTTAGAGGGCCGGTGACAAAATTTGTCTATGTTTCGTAAATAGAATTGACTCTGTTTTATTTTGGTTGATTCTAATTTTCCGCTTCTCGAAATATTTATTTAAGTAGTTCTTGTAATTAAGTCATTTTTTGTTTGACAGTCTGCGGCCATCGAAGCAAAGAAACTAATCTGGCCCCCAGCCTAAAAAAAATTTCCATCCAGGGAAGGACAAATTTTCCAGCCTTTTCGATATTCTCGACAAAATTTATCAAGGGCCGCATATAGAATTTAATATTTATTTTCTACAGTGTAAACAATATTACCAAGGGGTTGATTACAACTTTACTTTTTACACAAAAGATAATACCATATTATTCATAATTTGAACACTAAGCATGATTTTATAATTGGGGACGTGGTAATTGGGTGCATGTAATTGGGGGACTAGAAAATACATTTTTTTACAATACGTACTCACGAATCAGGCGCGTGAGATGAGATATCCTTCCTTTGGCTCGCTCTCACATAAAGTAACGGGCATCCAAATAGCACGTCCCCAATTGACCGTGTTATTGGGGGATCTACTGTACTAAAACGCGAATGTGGTTTTCTGAAGTTTTATAATCGACTCATGACAGTTAGCTTAGTTATAGTTAGTTTCCGTGGAGTTCAGAAAATTCAAATAAACGGTGATTTAATTCTTTTGATTTTTATTAAGTTTATTTTGTCATGACAATGTTTATAATATAGTCTACTTTTAACGTCGCTTTATTGTGGTAGAATGCAGTGACACTACATGAAATTGTAATTATCGATCTTTTTGCATCGTCATTCACTTTTATCGAACTATTTTTAGCTATATTAAACATGTAATGGTCAAGCGAAATCTTGCTAATGTTGTTTTTTCTGTTGCATACATTGCTTTATTCTTGTCTTTTAGTGAAACTAGGGAGGTCATATCTTTGGTAATATTAAATTCATTGTCAACGTCTCTAAGTAAGTTGAACCATAACATCAGTGCTTTCATATAAAGCTATGGAAATATGACTATGTTTTTAGGATAAATTATTTCTGCCACGCCTTTAAAATACATATCAGTGGATTTGTTTTGTTAATGAATTAAATTTGCTACCACATAACTTAAAATAATTGTTATTGAGACGTAGGATTTTTTTCTTTGTGAGAAATGCTTCATTTTTTCAACTAGAATCGTCAGTGTCAGTTTTTTTTTATGAAATGCTCTTTAATCGTATATGTTGCCTTTACATTTCACTAGTTTTATTCAGAGATAATGTAGAAGCCATGCTAAAGATAATTTAATTTAAAATTTTATTTTTGATATAATTTTGACAATGCATGCGGGTTGGATACCCCCTGCTGTAAAGTGTTCAACAACAAAGCTGCTTTTAAAAATGCATTTCTCTTAAATTTGAAACCACGGGAATAAAAATTTATAATTAAAAAAGTTAATTATTAGCTGAGAAAAATGTATTTTAATTCGAAGGTCAATACTTTCCTAGAAACTTGATAAATACTTTCGTTGTTTTTTATCATCCAGACATTGTATTTATCATCATTTATATTTTTACATTATAATCAATCGTAAGATGCTTCTAGTTGTGTAAACACCTTTAAGTAATAATTTTAAATAATTAGCAATGAATTCTATGTTAATATATAATTGCTTTATATTTACATTCTTCACTTTATAAAGTAAAATATATGTTTGACCCCTTATCGACTAAAACAAAATATATAATTAAAAATAAAAATCAAACAGTAGCCTGCGACAAAATTATTGTGAAAAATTAGTGAAAATATGACTTAAATAGCCATTGCTAGGTATTATATTTTTTCTTGGAAAAATAAATTTAATGACATAAATCCAGACGACAATTTTTTGTGACACATGTTACGTTGCGAATCCTCAAAATATATAAAAAAATATGACTTTATCACAAAATATCGTTTTCACTGTTAAAAAACTGAAACTATTGTAGAGAGCTTACAAATCCAATGCACAATTGATACTAAAAAAGTAAAAAATAATAAAAAAAATTACCTCTCAAATAGAAAAAATTAATTAAGAACTATCTAATATTATATAATACTTTAACTAATTGCAATTGATTACTTTCTAAATATTATAAAATCGTCATTTTATTGTCTATATTTTCTATCCTCATATAATAAGACTGATGTAATTCAAAAACAGGGTACGGACCCTACGCTTCTTTCAAGCTATCAATAAGTTTACTGCCTTACTATTAAATTTTAAACTTTGTTCAAAATCTCATATAGATAATATATCATATCTTCTTTGGTTTGGGGATACATAGTTAATACTTGTGAGTACCCAATAAAAATTGAGACACATCGCATCAAATGCTCCATGGTTTGTCCGCAACTTTTTGTCAAAAAATACGGCGAGAGAGTTTTTAATTAATTTTTAAATTTTTATTTACAATCTGTTCATGTATGTAATAATAAGTAATTTTTATATAGTAAAGAAAATTTTTTATGTATAAGTAATTTATTTATTTATTATTTTTTATTAATTTATTGCTAGGTCTTTCAGGTATTTTAGATGGCCTAAAGTCGTCTTGTGTCGTCTGGTATCATTTTCAACACCAACAATAGTAGATCAACGCTGACAAACAATGGCGAAGACAACTGTATGGTAACCACAGATTAAAGAATAATAGCTAACCAAAGTTTGCATGTATGATAAGAGCGACGAGTTGCAGAGAGTAAAATATATGGTTACCAGGAGACTAGAATCCAGTTGTTCCACTATAAGGTGAGCTAAAACAATACTTTGTAATTTTTTTATATGCTAACATTAAAAATATACCATTAAATTTCCATGCAATCCCTTTTTAATAAATGTTAAATTATCATCTATAATATATATTTAAAAAGTAATAAAAATATTTTTTTCAATTTTAAACATTATTAGAAATTATATTTTAAGAATAATTGACATACTGCCAAAAATAATTTATAAGTAAGTTCAACATATAAAATTAAGTGTGCTATAGAATTTGTAAGCTTAAATAAATAAAGGTATATTTTCAAGTATCATCCGTTAGCCTATGTATACGAAATAATGTTGAGTGTTCTCTGATCATAGTGTCTAATATTTTATTTTCTAGCTCCTTGACATGAGCTTTTCTTCTCCTTTTTATTTTTAGAGGGCAAAAAAAAATAAAAATAACCTGCGTTTCAATTATTAACTAGCATTTTTTTATGCTATTTAATGTTTATTTATTCTCTGATCATATATGATCATAAGGAAATGTTACGCCTTTATTTTATTTTTTTGGCGCCCCACTGGAGCTGGCATCCTGTGTAGCCTGCCCCTCGGGCCGGCCCTAATTTTTACTTTAGTAGATTGCTTTCTAGTGTCATCTGAAATCTTCTTCCCATCATCCAGTGCATTTGCCGAAGTTAAATTCCAAGTTGTTTGGCCAAATATTATATATTTCCAGATATTTGACATCTTCTTTGTGTTGTAGTATTTGAACAAGTCGTTTCTCTGGAGGTCTTCTAACGTTTTCAATGGGTACTAATGGGGGGAAATCACAGCTTTATGGTCCGCAAATGTCGCTATTGTTGCTAAACATATCTTTGGGAGATCAGCCATGTATATTATGTAGAGTACCAGTCCTAATACACTTCCCTGTGGAGCTCCGAATTGCTTTCTTTCAGCTCTGTGTACTTTATGTAAGATTTTAATTTTTAATAGATTTTATTCGGCAGGTTTAATTTTATCTTATATAAGATGAAAGCGAGAGAATCAAAACTCACATAAACGCACTATTAAAAAATATACAAAAAATAGCAATAAATAATAAGTTTTTATTAATAAAAAAATGCACCACTAAAAAAATATTATTAATAAAAATAAACTACTAAAAAAATATTAAAAAAGGGGATTTTTGTAGATACAATACCATGGTCTAGGGCAGTGGTATTCAAACTATTTGACCACGTAACACTTAGACAAAAAATAATTTAGAACGTCCCCTGAATGCTGTTTCATACGTTGAAAAAAAAATCAAATTCATATAAAAGATTTTCGGCCAACTCTTTTACGTGTATTTTTTAAAGAGTAATTTTACAAAGTATTATTTATGATGTTTAAATTATTACTGGCCTAAGAACTGCAAAACATATTAGATACTATGATGTTTTTTTAGATGATCAAATTGTTTTCAATGCTAATAAACTGAACACAACATGGTATACAATCTAGTATAAAAAATAAGTTAGGTCAAAATAGAACAACTTCTTGTTATGATATGCAAAATGAGTAATTTCGTAAGTTGCGCAGCAACACATAATGTTTTCAATATTGATGGGTATTATTTTATATTAAATTTGAAATAATTAAAAATAGTCTAACTTTTTTAATAAATTTTGTTCACAGCTAATCATATTTTTTTCACGATACCTGAAAAAATTGATAATCACTTTAGCTTACTATGTACAGTATGACTTATTAATATTTATAGTTTCAAAACGATTTCCCATAGCGATCAGTAATGTGTTATTTGCGTATTATATTATAGCATATTAAACCGTATCGGTTGCAGTATTGCATCCGATTTCGACTGCATCCGCTTGTGTTGGACTCGTCCCACCCTACTATAAAGACGGTGTGGAGCAGTGTACTAAAAATACTGGTGGATTGCTGTCGATTCCCAACTGGCCCGTATATAAGGGGTCCGCGTGCGGCCCGCGGGCCACACGTGCCCCACCAGTGCTCAGTGTCACAACAGAAAAGCAGACCTAAACCACACAACCAAAAGATGGTGCGTTTTCTCTTCCGGACAGTGATTTTGATGACAATAGTTTACGGACAATATCATAATAGAGTGACAGTGACTTTTGTTATAATTCATGAACAACCCTTTACCATCACCCAAAAAATATTTTTTTAATAAAAATCATTGTTAAATCATCAAGTGGAAATTACTGTATTTTTGTTATTATGATATTTTATTGTATGAGTTTTAAATATATTTTTTATTTACAGGATGAGTTACCGCCAGAACAAATCGCAGGTAAATATTTTTTTTAATTTAACATATATAAATGTTTTATGGTCGTCTCACTTTACGCAAAAACAATATTAAATATTACAATATAAAAACCGTCATACGTGACATTTGTGACTGCCAAGAAAAATCTATAAGCTCAAAGAATGGTTAATTATATTTTTCTTCGGTTCAATAACCCATCGCGGTGATATAAACGCGCGGTTGAGCTAGATTTTGCTATTTATTATTTATCTATTAATAATAAAATATTAGTTTTAATAAAAAATGTTTTTAACAGAAATATATCGTATATTTTAAATGAAGAATCACTTGATTAAATTTGTTAAAAACTGCACAAAAAAATTTGTAACAAATACGTATTGTATTTTTATAAATATCATATTTTTCTTTTACAAAATTATTTTATTTGTAGTTGTATTATCAATTATAGCACCTACATAATTTAATAAATAGCATAATAGACGAGTGATATTGAAATCGCTGACTATTGACCTGAAAGACTTGGGCTCGAATCTCATATGGACCTTTTTTTTTTTAATTTTTATCGTGTTTGAGATCGGGATCAATGATTATTATATAATTATAATTCCAAACGACAATCACAGATTAGGTTCACCTAGATTTTCATAATCTCACAGATGAATATCATGATGATTAATTAAAATCGAACTAGATCGTAAATATTAGCTATTGAAAGTTCTCTAAAAATAAGCTACATAGCGCATAAAAAAAGTATTTCAAAAATTTAATGTCTTAGAATACAATAAGATTTATATTTTTACAAATAGTATTTTTTTATATTATTCTTAGTATTTTAAAATGCTACATGAGCAAAAAAATCTACAAATATTTAACACGCTTATTTTGAAGAACAAGTCGCTTTCTATAAGCATTTTTATCATTCAATTGACGTATGAATTACTTGTATGTTAATAATACATTTGCAATGCAAATTACATAAAATAATCTGCAATATTAAAAAATATAATATTTTACTTAAGATTACATAATATCAATTACACAAAAATTTTTATTGTTAATATTAATAATTTCATTGTTAATATTTTACCTTTTAAAATAAGTCATTTGATAGTTTTTCATTGTAACACATGGCTCCAAATCAGTAGGTTAATTATTAAATTATTACCCTTTTCCTGATAAGGGCTATATATATAAAATTCTCGCAGAAATTAAACATGTTTTTAATTGCGTGAATAACTCCTTTGATTCCATCTGCTCTAGTACGAAAGTAAAAATATAAACACTATATATAAATTTAATTTCACCTTCGTATATATCATTTCAGAACCTCGCATCACCGTACGTCATCGTTTTTTTATTTCACATCATATTTAACTCGATTTATTTCACCGTCAGATTGATGACACTTTCGGGAAGCGCCGCGGAAACTCTTCAAAAAAATATGATTCCAAACACTATAGGAATTTAATGCAAGTGATCCAAAAATAGATTCGCGTTCGTATATTTAACTCGATGTTATAAATCCGTCCGATCTTATCGTAAATCGGGAGAAACGAACAGACAAAGAGCTATCGATGCGTATTATTTTTCCTCTCGGAAAATCCGTCAGATTCTAGTGTGTTTTAGTGGGAAAGGTGTCTGAAAATAGATCGGAACGGACTAGAATACAATGGCGAAACAATGATCCGAAGCCAGTATCAATTAAAAATAACCAGGAAACGGAACAGATTTTTTTAAGTAAACATACGATGAAAAATTATCTAGTATGTCAACTCCGCTTCGCGCGAACTAAATTAATATTACCGCCGTAAAGTTTTGTCAAACGAGCTTCTTGTCATGTTGGAATCGTTCGGATGCTGAGAGACGTTGCTCGGATAAATCATATTTAATATTATTCATAACGCGGCTTTTACATCACAATAAAACAAACTTATTAGTCGAATAAATAATATTTACTAGGGAGTTCCGAGAACGAGCTTATTTCAGTACTTTACCAAACAATAAACACACTTTGACCCAAATAATATTTATTTACGATATATAAGCAAGTCAATAATATTAATTTTAACAATACATTAGTAATTTACTATATTAGATAATTGTGTACACGAACTAATTTTAGGGATATTCATTTTTTAACAGAATGGATTTTCCCTCATATTTATTTTTCAAAGCTTCATTGTAAAAATAAATTCGTGGCGTACACAAAAGTTCTACTTCGACTTTGTTATTTTAATTTTACGAACGTAAACACTAGAGATGTATTAAAGATCTTGGTTTAGCTCACGTAGCACATATATACAAAGAGTTTCGATGAAAAAATCGCATTAAATCAGAATTCTTGTTCAGAAAAAAAATTATTGCAGTTATATAAATAACTCGAATATTTCGCTGATGGCTATGAACGATATACGACTTGTGTGGTTGAAAATATTATTTCATATCAATTTATATATTTATTGTGATTATTTTCGTTTTCGCAGTTCGTTTGCTCGTTGAAATATTATTAAAAAAATATTTTCGCGCGTTGAACTTTGTTTATACAACAAATCGCATAAACACAATTTCGTTTTAAAATCGTAGCCAATAATAAAAAAAACAGTCAATTTTGGCATCGTTTCGTTCGACGCGTAATCGTTTTTTTACTGAAAAGTTAATTTAACGAAGATATTATGGAGCTCATTCGTAACGGCCCTGTGATAGTTATAACTTGACTGGCTGAATAAAAAGTCGCTTTTAGGTGCTTTTTAATATGAGAAAATGACTGTTATTTTTATTCAATTTAGTATTTTCAACAAACAACAAAGAATGTGATTTAAGATTCTTTCAAATATGTAGAAAACAAACCTTGAAACCAAATTATTTAATGGGATAAAAAATATGCTGAATAAAAAGAGAAAAATACATTTATTAAAATAATATTTATCAGATTTTCTCTATAAGAAATCAATCATTTTTGCTCAATATATAAATAAAAAATTGTTCCACAGTTTATTTTTAAATATATAAACTTGTTTGCAACAGCTTTATTACTTTAGCTATAAGCTGATTATAAAATATAGATAATAAACTAAGTTAATATAATTTTTAACTCAATATGAAAAATATTAAAAATACATCGTACACTATAAATACTATAAGATGTAGCTAGCTATAATATAATTAGTTGTATTAATAAAGCTCATACCATTTATAAAACTTGCTGCATAATATGTTTTTTTTTTTTATGATAATAAATCCGTAGTAGAAGCTTTTTACTATTATAAAATGCAATCATAAAACGCAAATAATTATACTGGATTTTAACCATTTGCGTAGTGAGTTAATATATACACATTTGTTAATTTGTTAGTATGCATTAAGTAGTAAGCTAATTTTTTTGTACTTTTCCATAATTATTTTATATTGCATTTATAGTAAATTATAAAAGAATTTATTGCTTTTATTTATTTTACTACTTTTTTGAATTAGTATTTTATATTATATATCATATTTTTTGGCCTTTTTAGTTTTTTTAAATTTAATTCAGAGGCTCTCAATATTTTTTTATAAAATCAATACAAAATATTTTTTTATGTTCATTTATTTCGTACTATTTAATTCGATAGTATTATTTTCTATAAAAATAATTTACATATATAAATATAATATTATCTGGGGTACCTCAAAACATTGACAGATCGACCGCCGTACATGTACGGCGATACTCCTCAAAGAGTTAAGGTTAGATAATAATTGTAATGAGCTAAAAAAGTTGAACATTTTAATTATATAACAAATTATGAACTGTGTATTTTTCACTAGTATAACTGTTTTAGTTAAAGCATATCTGAAACCATTTTTAAAAACAATAGTTAGTTTTAGAACTTTTATGAGGTCAAGTTGAGTACATATGTACAGAATCTGAGACACTTTTTATGGACCTTTTTAATTAAAAATGAGTCGGTTGCGTTATTTAGCAATCAGGCCAAGACTTAAGGTACTCGGAATGTTCCCACTCTATAGGCCCTTGCCCACCGGTCCATTAGTGATCCGTATCAGTACTATCCTAATTTTCGGCCTAAGCCTAAGCATCACTATCTATGTTAGATATGAGAACAACCAAGCCAGAAATGCATGCTCAATGATAATGCGCACTAAGTAATTATACAAGGCATACAGTGTTCTCGAGCTCATTAATTTATGGGCGTATCGCAAGACAAATCCCAACATATTATACCAACCTTAAGCAACTTAGTAGATGTTTAATACCACATAAAAGTTATGCGAGATAATATTAACTCACTAATCTTCAGAATCAGTAACTATGAGAAACACAAAAAAATATGTGTTACAATGAATATGTATTTTTCAATGAAGTTATATTTTTCCTAGTATACATATAATTTAACATTATTTCTAAATACATTATCACCAATAAATGATAGTGAAATTGTATGTTTCTCTAAAATGTATTATATATGAAACATAATTTTACATTAATGAAATTTTTATTAGATAAAGTTGTGTTTGGTTATTTCGTTTAGGATAGGTTTGGCTTTGAACAGCAAATGGAAGCTTCGCAAATTGCAAATTGAATTTTATTTATATTTAAGAGCAACTTATATAGTCTCACTAGCGTATATTTTCGCTAGTAGGAAAATGTATTCTGATATGATTTAACTGAAATACTAGTGAGAATATAACTTTACTGTTAATACACATTCACTGTAACATACATAAATAAATTAATTAAAGTGCACGATAATTTCAAAAGCTTTATCACACATTAGGCGAAATCATAAAATCAAAGCAAGTTGTGTGACATTTCTAAGTAAGAATTTCTCCTGAAATGAAACATAAGGTTGAATATAAATATTTTATACTATTATTATGACTGTAATACGAGAATCGTTTACTTTTCAATGATTTAAAGTTTATGCCATTGTGAAACAATTTCGAGTTATAAATTTATTTCGTTAATAATAAGATAAAAATCAGTTATGATTATGATACATCATAAATTATATTAATATCTACTTAATATTACATATATACATATTGACTTTTGTCACTTATCATTTTTTTACTTATCATATGAATCACAGGTCAATATAGAGCCATCTTCTAGTACTTTATTTTATTTTTTATAGAGCATTAAAAGTTTATCAAGTTTTTTTCACCACGTACATTAATAAATCTTTTGTGACGTGATGAAGTGAATACATCTTTTTTGAACCACCCAGTATTTATTAACGTATTCGCACACGCGCGAAATTAAAACTGGATCATTTTCACCAAAGCTCGCTATTTCCAGAGCCAGTATCGAGCGAGAGAGAGAGAGAGAGAAAGAGAAATCCGGTAAAATCTGTTTTAAACGAAAATCCCACACGTCCTCTCATTAGCGTCGGTTCTTGGACGGCCAACGTCGCTTGTCAGATCTCATTAGCAATAAATAACACCATCATCTCTCGCGAACTGTTCCTCGGCTGACCGAGGGAAAATCCCGAATAAATCTCGGGGAAACGCCCGGCTAGTAAGCGCTAATTTACGTTACATCTGGCGGTCAGATTCTGGGAAATCTAACGTATTGTCGACGGGTCTGAAGGAAGACGGATTGGCGGTCTTCCTAATATTCAACTGAGCTCGCGCACCTTGTCTGCACCTGCTTTTGACACAGAGACGTATTTCGCTTTCATCTCAGCGAGACAGTGATGAAACAGAGTGGCAAAGGAGATCCATGCGAAACGGTTTATTTTGACAAACGGTAATTATGCAATGGGAGATAAAAATCGTCAATGTGTCGCCAGTGAGCATAAATGTCTGTTACGTGATTTTTTACCTCTAGAATTTTTATACGCGTAGAATAGAAAAATAGTGTTAAGAATTTAAAAGATTGATGAGATCTTAAAAACAATAAAGACTTAACGAGGCCTAATTCATTTATATTGTGACGCCTAGATTTTTATTGTTTATACAAACAAGTAAAGCTAATGTCCATTATTAAAATCAGATGTTACTTCAAATATACAGATATACCAATAAAATTATATTAAACTTAAAATCAGAAACAGCCCTTTGATGAATTTATGGAACATTAACAAATTAATTAATGTCAAATGAAGATTAGTCTAAAGTAAAATGCAAATACGCATTACGAAAAATAAATAGATAAATATTCGAAAGCCAATAGTTGCACATTACCCAAAAATAACGTGACATGTGTGATGTAGTAAAATTATGAAATATTATGCATAATACTAGTATTTTCATGGAATTTTAAATGCCAAATTATGTTCAACAAGTAGTAGATGCCAAAATAAATTTGAGCTTAAATGATAGATCACTGAAGCAAAAAAGTGGCAACTACGAAGTAATAGTATGCTTTTTAAAAAAGATCACGATCTTATGCTTAAATGTAGTTGTGGTAAACTATTCTTTAAACAATATATCAATTCATAACATACAATATTAGTGTAATTTTTTGAGAAGCTGTTAACTTAACCATTGTTTTTTGATCATTGTAGTATTTTATAATACAAACTTTAAAGAAAGATGTTTCCCTGTTTTATTGAGAATTAATCCAAAATTACATGTTTACTCGTTGAATACTCAATAATTACAATACCGCATGTCTTTAGCTAAATATGAACTGTGTTGTTTGAAATTATTTTTATAACCTAGTGATACATTTAAAGCTCAAAAACTACTTTCATGATCTTATTCTCTCATTTGATAAATCATATTACTGTTTAAAAACATTTTAGAGCAACTATAAAATTAAATTATATATATTACTTTTTAATTACATACTACATTAAATTTTACTTTGTTTAACTTGGAACGAGTAGGCCATTATATGGAATTCGATACGACTACGCCTCGCTCGTTTTTCCATAATATTTCAGTTCTATTCCCGTCCTGTAAATTTATGACCGACAACAGGGCAAAGTAAGAATTAACCTATTTTTTCATATACATAATATAAAAATGTATAATATAGTAACAGTTGACTACCAATGGCTATCACGTAAAATTTGCGAATTAACATCATAGTTTACAAAACGTTAGCGATCTGTGAATCTCAGAATGTCTAAACATCGCATGAATCAGACTAAGCCTTGACAATCGTTTCATTTAATTTTTTATTTTTCCAATTTTACTCCCGATCTGGATCACGCTGGAAGATGCATCTCGGAGATTAATGAACGTGTTGCGGAAACGGATTCTTATTTTTGGAATACAACTATGTAGCGTTTTATATGGTGTTGTAAATCAACTCGGACATTTGACTTTTATGCGTTTAAATGCGTTTCACAACTGGAGCAAAGTTGAATAACAAAAAAGTAATATAGATATATCATACAAAGTCTGTGACAGATTTTTAATTCAAGTTTTATGTTCAATTTATATGTATAAACTTGAGTTATTGGTCTAATTTAAGCCTATAAAATAATCGTAAAATAAAAATACATTAAATTTATTCGCTTGACATTTTTTATACTCACTTACTAAAGTGAGTTTTCTTGGGAAAAGTTTGATAGGGAACTCTTTTTTATTGTTAATTAATTAACTTTAATCAAAAGTTGTTTTATTGAGTAGTAAATAAATTAAATAAATGTAAGTGTAAGTGTTATATATGTTATGAGTCATAAACTTGCATAATATATGTTTTTCTTCAATCGCTATCGAACGATGACTCTTCGAATCGCTTGGAATCTTTTCAGTGGTCCTCTCTAGTTTCACTCTCGATTGCCACACATCTTGCACTCTCGGGTGCATCGTTCTCTCTCTCGAAATAGACAGTGTCTCCGAATCGGTACAATAACGTCTGGCACCCTTTGAAGACGAGACGGTACCCCAAATGCCAGCGAGCTACAAGAAATCCTGTAATAGCCCGCGTTTCAGCACTCGCTAACCACAGCGATAATAAATGGCCTGAATGTTTGCTTTGAACCTTTTTTCGCTTAAAAAGTAAACAAAGACGAAAACGAATCAATTATTTTGGCATAAGCTTCGTCCACGCTTCGTTCCGAATGAACTGTTAATTTAATTTCGTGCGAAACGCACGAAAAAAAAGGGATCATTTTGGGCCATATGCCAATGGCGGATCGAGACGAATAATTAAAATTATAATTTATAACAACGCACAGCGAAAATAAATGCATTAATTTTATACGTATGTGTTTATATATGTATATATATACATACATGTGAATATTATTTAACGCTTACTATTGTATGCAATACAAATAAAAAATCAACTCATTAGTAAATAATAAAAATTTAACCCTTTTCATATAGCAGATTTAAAGAGAAAAAAAGACATTAAAATAAATAAAAAAAATAAATAAATAAGACAAAACAAAATTACGATAGCGTAATTTTGTTTTGTTTAATTTACTAAATATTAGAAAACATAAACAAATGTATTTTTCTGTATTAAAGTTAAAAATACTTAATATATATAATCACTAATAGCTTTATGAAGCACAAGTCTAAAAGTAAATGCAATTTTTTGACTGCATATGGACATAAATTTAAGGTGTCTAAGTCTACGGAAAAGAAATTAAACTAATATTTGTATACAATACTTATTTGTTAGTAAAAATAACTGTTGAAAAATCAACACAACAATATTTAAATTTCTAGTTTTGATTTTATCCCAAAGATGTATTAACTTTGTTGTTGTATTAAAAACAGAAAATTTTAAATCAATCATTTAAAACGCGTGAGAATAATATTGTTGTATGTTTTACAATACCTTACTATAAAAAAAATATTATCAATAAAAATGTATAATATTTGTAGACATTAAGTAAATAAATTAAACAAAATTAAAACTATTGATCGAATTTAGTTAGCTCAATTTTGACTAACTTCATGCGTTTTCAATCTCGAGAAATGAGAATTCTCATTTTCACTTTTCGATTTTCTCGACTGTATTTCGACATTATACTATATTTAAAAAATATGATAGCTATTCTTGCCGATTATTATAGACTTATAATATAAGAGGACTGATCAAAGCATATTCAAACCGAATTTTGGTCAATAGGAGAGCGCAAAAAGCAATTATCACTTCTCAGAAGGCAAAAATTCACGTCAAAAGCAATAAAATCGTGTCGGCGCCGTCGCAGTGGGAACGCTCGGTAACGAGCGTTCCCACTGCGACGGCGACGGCACGATTTTATTGCTTTTGACGTGGATTTTTGACTTCTGAGAAGGGATAATTGTTTTTTGCGTTCTCCTTTTGATCAAAATTCGGTTTAGATGTGCTTTATTCTTAATGCCTAATTAAAATATTTCGCATAAAATATGTCGCAACGGTGGCTAATTTTTATATTTATTCTTAGCTTAGAAAGGGCTACCTCGTACTTATTATTATTTATTCAAGAAATTTTATTACGATGGTAAATAATATATAAAATGCCATTTTTGCGGCCCTGAATCACTGTTTTCCCAGGGCCCAAATTCGCTTTTGACGGCCCTGACCCTATATATTTTAATTCAATCTGCCGGTTCCCATGGGAAGTGGTTTCTTATTATATTTTTTTATTAATGTAGTTCTTAGATTACCAAACCAAAAATAAAACCAATTAGAGTAGTTGAGAAAATCGTGAAAAAATTTTTACTAATCAAATAATCGACCTTTATTAAAAACTTTTAAGAAGGCATGTATATTTTCAAACATATGGCACAGACCCGTCCTTTCTTATGCATCATTTGTAAAACATTAAAAAATATTCGTACAAATTTAATTTAAACAAGGAAAAGTTCTAAAAATTCTCAAGAAATTTACTGATGAGAATTCTTGATTCGGCATTTTTCTCAAGAAATAATTCCTGAGAAGAAACAATTTGTAATCCAATGATTACTGAATTTATTTATGTGAAGCTAGTTTTATCAAATTGAGTTATATAATACCTTGCTAATTTAATACACATCATACATTTCATGTGCCTAATGTTTTAACATATATAAAGTTAAAATGTCAATATTAAAAAAGATAAACTGCTTCTCAATAAATAATTAATTATAATTTTTATTTTTTAGATAGGTCGATTGTACTCTTCCAGATTTACTGTTTAATTAATCGTTTATTACATCACTGAGTTTGTACTCTAAATTAAGGTAGAAAAAGTAAAATCAATACAAAAAATATCTATTGTAGTGATATATATAATATATTGCTGTGTTTTTTAATGTTACAGTCGATTTTATTTTTATAAAACGTTAAAATGTTATTTTTCTGCAAATAAACAACGATGACTTTAGATTCATAGGTATATTAAATTTTAGCACAAAATACATCCATCAGTCTAAAATAAAAAATAATTAGAAAAGAAAATTAAAATTCAGTTTTAAATTGTAATTTAATATATGTATATCTATAAAAGTGTTGATTAACTATATTTACATATAAAACTAGAAACCAATTTTACATATAAAACTATTTCTTTTATCTTTGTAAAAAATATTGTAGTACAGTGCTTTTTAAACTAATTAAAAAATAGATTTTATTACAAATTATTTTTATATTAATGGACCGGGGTCAAAAATACTCTTCATAATACTAAGCAATTAAAAATTCGTCCAAGCTTTCATCTCTATCTCTTTTTGGCCATCATCGCTACAACCAGCTCTAAAATTGATATTTTAATTTATTACATATTTTAGTTTATTTGCACAAACTATCGTTGAGAAAACAGCTAGATATCATAAAAAATATATATATACGAGTCTGAATTATTTTTTATAGACACGCTATTGTGTCATATCTCATTGAAAGTCAGCTCGTTTGCCAAAATCGAAACCAGATAAATCGTCTCGTCGCATTCTTAACAACCGGCGAAAGTTTAGAATTCCCCTCCTGGTATAGGCAGCCAAAAGGGTTAAACAGGTGGTCTCTGGCACACATATCATATCATCAACGGAGATTTATAGCTTTCGGCTCGGTGAAAATTGTATGAAACAATTTATTAAAAATATTCGTTTTATAAATATGTTTCATTGTTTTCTTTAGAAGTTGCGACAGGTGGTCGCTATATTGTACTAGTGAAAATTGATAATAATATTTTATTTATAAGTCTATGAAAAATCGCTTTGGCTATCGTCGTTTTGCGAACATCATAAAAACATATATTTTTTAGCTTAACCACACCCACGCGACGCCTTTTTTACGTTATTGAAATTTATTATAAACAAACGTTTCGTGATTATACTAACACCAACGCGGATTTAAATATAAATTAAATATACTATTTTTATGCGTTCGTTTACTATTAAAATATACAAGCTTTACGGACACATAATTAATGCGGCTTTAGTTCATATTGACAGACTTTCGATGCATCACTACGATAAAGCAGTAAATAATGTTTTTAAATTACTGAAATAACAAATGTCGTATATACAGATTTTGAGAAATCCTTTGACTTATTGTTAATAATATTGTCGGGCCTTGGCTGCTCGGATGATTTAACTCGGTTATTTGAGTGATCGTAAACAGTTGTAACATATGGCGGTCAATTGTCAAAGGAGTGTTTCACCCCTTTGGAGGTTCCCTAAGGATCTAAGCTCTTCATGTTATTTATAATATTAATGACATAAATACGGCAGAAAAAATTTAAGTTTTATTTTGTGTACAAATGATTTAAAATTGTTTAAATGCATTCGATCTCTCTATATAGCTTCCATCAACCGTCTGTCTTTGATGTCAAATAATGCCGTACTGTGTCATTTTTTCGATCCCGTTCGCCATTAGTTTATTCCTACGATTTCAGTGGAAACATTTTGGCTAGAGAAACTTCCACTAAAGATCTCAGAATCACTTTTGAAAGCAAGAGTTTTTCTCTACATGTAAACATCTGCAATAAATCTTCGAAAACACTTGGCTTTGTTATAAGGAACGCATTCCACTTTAACGGCCCGTTAATTATTTGCATCCTCTATGACACCTTAGTTCGCAGCATTCTAAAATCAAAATAAATAATTTTGATACAAGAATGAAGAATTTTGGTTTAAGAAGAAAGATTTAAAAAAAGTTAAGAAAATATTCATGAGATACCTTTATGTTTGATTATTATCCGTTCTTATATCCTAGCGCCTTTCTTTTAGAAGTGTTGGGCTACGATTCACCGAGTTCTCGTAGAAAGTTGTATGTTGCTAAGCATTTCTTCAAACAATTGAAGGGTGCTGTCGACAATCAAACTAGTTTTGAGGAGTTAAAGTTTTGGGTTCCGAAACACCTTCAAAAATCACGATCGCGTCCTCATTTGCTGCGTTAGAACCAGGAAGTTCGCACTAGCCGACTCGCCTATGGCTGTCTCTATTCGGTTTCTTAATACGCTGGCATTGCACATTGTTAAAAAATCACAAATAGCTGACATTAAATAAATTTAATGTCAGCTATTTGTGATTTTTTTCTTTTCTGTCTTACTATTTATTATTTTTAATCTTAGTTATATAATACATTTTTTGTATTGTAATAATACTATGTAATGATTTTGGAGCATTGTGGCACATTGGGGTAACCTGCGAGGTCACGATGATCCTAATTTAATTTAATTTAAATGTATTTTATTTCATTAGCACTTTAAAAATTTTCATAAAATATTTATGGGATTTTCGTGATTAATTTTTATCAGATTTTCATATAACTGTTTTGAAAAAATATTTTTTTGAATATCTAGACTAAGTTTCTTAGCCAGCTTTTTTTGGCCGCCATATTGTTTCAAAATGGAGGCCATTTAAAACTCCATTTAAAAAAAAGTACAGAAAAATTAAAATAAAATAAATATTTAAAAATATAAATACCATTACTCATTTTTCTTAAACAGAAAAAAAAATTACATTTTAATTCTAATAATACAAAAAAATCCTAGCATTGAAAAAATATTTGCAACTATTTTATTTCTATAAAATTTTGTCCTGTTTTTATTGTATTATTTTTTGACATAAATAGTTTTTTGTATCGAAATGGCATTTTTTAAGCGTATTTTAAAGAAAAATGTAATTTTTTCATATTAAACCTAAAATCAACACGTAAAAATTGTTGAGGATTGAAACATTAAAAACTAAATAATGGATATGAATTTAAGCATGTTTTACTATCATTATCTGAGTTAAAAACATTGTAGAAGAATTAAGTGTTTTATTAAATGGGCAATATAACAACCTACTAAAAAAAAGATAAAATTAAAGAGATCAATAAGCTTTGAATTAGCAGAATAAGTAAAGAAAAATATTTACAATTTATCAATAAGATGAAAAGTTTCACACAAGACGATTGTATTAAAATATCTCCATCAAAATTTATCTAATCTCAATCAAAGTCATAGTAAAAAGTGTGTCTTGATAAAAAGAGACAGTAGCAAATTGGTTTTAATTAATATTTTCGTTATACAAATAAGTAATAATGATGTAAGCATTTATTTAATGTTTCACTAAAATATTATTATGATGTATTTATGAAAAAAAATATTCCGAATTTGTATTTTATTTATTTTTGCATTAATACAAATATGCATATTCAATGAGACTAATTAGTGATATTAATATACTTCAAAACGAAGCATATTAATAAAATAATATACTATAATGAAATAAACGTAGTTTCAAGATATCAAAATAGTCTTATGGTAATTGAAATGTTAAAAAAACATTAATTGATATATTTCATATTGAATATACATTTCTTTCGATCCTGAAATAAATTGTAAAACTATAACTAAATCTGTTAAATTAGATAAAGACATTTAAATGTAATCTTACGTTTATTAAATAATTCATATCAAACCTAATTAATCTAATGATATAAATAGATGACTAATACTTGAAAGTCCTGGGTTTAAATCGTATACATAGATACATATATACCCTATTTTTTTCCACATCTATCATAGCTAGGAGATCAGAACTAGTGATAATTATATAATTATATTTCTGATTAATCATCACAGACTATATTTTTTTAGATTTTCCCCAATTTTATGGATGAATAATAAAAATATAATCGTATTAGATCATGCATAGTCACGTGTATTGATTTCAAACTATATTAATAGTTCATAATGAATAAAATATATGTCATTGATTCACAGGCTTTGATTTTAGTCTAGTGTTTCACTACTTACATAGTAAATTTTGACTGTATTTACCCAACTGTACGCCTGTCATGATACAATGGAAGATTTACAATAAATAAATAGCATTTTATCTTCTCCTCCTTTTATGTATTCTCCGTTGAAATTTCAATATGTATAATACTCATGTAACACCAGCTTCTTATCTAATATCTGGTTTATTATAAAACTCAAGTCCGAGGACGCATTATGACATAATTTCGCGTAAAAAAACAAAGCTGCGTCGTTCGAAAGATTCAATGCTGTTTTTATTTTGTCCGCCGGAAAAAAATCGATTCTTCTACATTATTTCGGTTAGATAAACATGCGAACACTGTCAACATAAGACAAGACTAGATGTTCGGTTGGCACGATTCCCGATTGCCGACGTTTCGTGACTCGCCAACGTGTAAATTTAATAAAGTCATCTCTCATTGCCTGTTTTTCACCCGTTTACACTGTATATTAATTGATTGTTCTATTTTATTTTCAGTTTTGCAGAAAGCTTTCAATGGATTCGATCGCGATCGGTCGGGCAGCATCCCTTGCGACATGGTCGGCGACATCCTTCGCATGATGGGCCAGCCCTTCAACAAGCGCATCCTTGAGGAACTCATTGAGGAAGTCGACGCCGATAGTGAGTATATCAGTTATAATTTATCCCAGGAATCGAAGAAATAATAGAAAACCTAAAACAAATATTGTTTTATAATATGATTGATTTAATAATTGTACGAGATATATTTGGAGAGTAAAGATAGAAGCAGTTTATTGTGGAATTAACTTATACCTCAATAACTTCTTTCTGAATGTGTAAGTCTAGCGAGTTTCTTTTCGAAAGTCTAATCTTTAATAAATAAAAACAGTTCTGAATATAAGTTTAACGATTGTTAAACAGCTATTTCAATATTTTTTAATAATGGTATATCAGTGACAGGAGATGCCCTTCCACTTTCTTAATCATGAATATAACTTATTTTTGCTTTAAATCGCGAGACAATATTTCCACATTTGCGATAGATATCAGCAGCAGTTTTACTATTCACACACCTAACCTCGCACTTAGCAGCTTTATGAAACTACATGACCATTTTAAACACACTGCAATCACATCTTTGCTACGCCTAAAGCCTTGCGTCTAACGTTTATACTATTCCTGTATCTATATTTTCCGAACAGTTATATTATATTACACAGTTGTGACAATAACAAGCACTGCAATCGATAGTAGAAGAAATTAGGACAAAAATTAAATACATTTTGTTTTTGAATTAGACTGAAGAAGTTGTTTTTTTCATTTTATGTGTATATAATTAGACGATCAAGAATGAGAATGAATATTCATGAAAAACATTATTCTAGTAAGTGATAATCTAAAAACTTTTATAATTAAGTTTATAAGTTATTCACAAAAAGTATAATTAAGCTATAATTAATAGAACGGTTCTAAACTTACAATTGTAGAGGATTCACAATACAATAGAAATTTTGAAGACTAATATCCATGATGAATGTAGTGGGAATGTTAATAAGTGACTTTAAACAACTAAAAGAAACCTGTCATACAACAAAAGAATTGGCGTTAATGCACGTATATAAATCATGCAGGACACCCAGTATTGCTTAATAACCACAAGCTTTCAAAAGTCTAGTTTCTATATTGATATATGTTAAATTTCAGTACGATAAATTAATGATCAAAAACAGGTAGTTTGATAACAGATATTATGATTTGTATTCTGCATTTAATAAATACAACACTTTTAAAACACCTAATGAAATTTGATCCACAAATGTCTAGTTATATTTCAACTCTTCAAAAATGATCTTACCGCTTATTCAATCAAAAAATCATGTGTTGAAGATAACAAATATAAATGTCTCTTTCTATACATTTTTATTTAGTAAATATTTTAATAAAATGAAGCTTTTAAAGTATGTATACGTAATTCTGATTCCTTGGAGCAATATATATTTTTAAATAATCATCAGAGTTTTATTATTAAATTACAGAATCTGGACGTCTTGAATTTGAAGAGTTCGTGACTTTGGCCGCCAAATTCATCGTTGAAGAAGATGCTGAAGCCATGGAAAAGGAGCTTAGAGAAGCATTCAGGCTTTATGACAAAGATGGTAATATTTAACACGTTACCTTAAAATAGTTACAGTGTCATAATAAACTAAAACATTTTTACCATCATAGGAAATGGCTACATTCCCACATCTTGCTTGAAAGAAATCTTAAGAGAACTTGACGATCAATTAACAGAGCACGAACTTGACATGATGATTGAAGAAATTGATTCTGACGGTTCAGGAACCGTTGACTTCGATGGTAAATCTTCACTTTTCAAATTTTAATATTATAAATTAAATTAATATTAAATAATAATATTTTACATTACAGAATTCATGGAAATGATGACCGGAGAATAAGCGGAACAAAATTATACATATATTAGGATAAGAATATTTATATAAGAGTTTTTCTACTTTCATATCATCTTTGATTAACATCTTTAATCATCCTCATCGAAAAGCATCATTCTTCATCGTCGTCGCAAAGCCATGAATTATGAAAAACATATCTTCATTTAATGTAATTTGTAATACAAAAAAGTGGCATGTATTAATTTTTATAGAATCTCTATTTTTTAATTAAGTGTAAACATTTATCTTTAACACGATCATTTAATGATGACCTGTGACTCATTTGTACATATAATCATTTTGAATTAATGTTTTTTTTTTCTTTCATTTAAAGATATATTATGACTGTTAACAATTTTTAATGTTATAAAGACTGTAGTACAGCGTTAATAAATTTTATAACAACCAAATGGTACGATGTGTATTTATTATATATTTAAAAAAAGGCGTTTTACTTTAAAATATATTTATAATTCAACATCTTTAAAGGTACATTTTTGTGGGAAATGTGCTACATTTTTTGTATGTGAGACAACAAAGGTAGATCTATGAGAAAATGTAAAGTAATGCTTCTAAGCGACTTATAAGTAAACTTACAATCATGAGCTAAGTGTGCGTTATAGTGCAAATAAATAAACACAAAATATGGTGCTTTAGAATCGACTTATTTTTAAAGAATTGACAGAATTCACACATTTCAAATACTCGATACATATCTAATAAGCACACTACTCACTCGACAATCACATATTTTTATATAGATCACTTTCGATGATTCAATAGCCGAATATTAAACATCTATTAATAATTATACATAATTAAAGAACAACAGTTTCCATATACTTAGTATTTTATAATATCGAGAATTTAAAAAACCACAATAAACTCTTTAGAATCCGTAGTACAATAGTAAGATACTTTCTAATAAATTTATAATAAAAAGTATTATAACTTGACAATATTTTTTAACCCCATTTAAATGATTGAAATATTTTAACGACACATAAAAGGTCCATGTATGGACCATTTAATATCATCAATTACAATAGGCCATACCTCTCATATTAAGCCATCCGAAGATTGACATGATTATTCTCATATAAGGTTAAAACTGGAACATATAAAGCTATTAAAATTAATGAAAAATAAATAGAATAAAATTGTAAATATATCATTGATTGAAATCAAAGTTAAAATTGAAAAATGACTAATTGTTTTATTAATAAGTGGTAAGAGCTTCTCGGATGGCTTAATACTTATATATATATATATATATATATAATAAATTTCCAAATCAGCCCTTAGTAGTAATTCCAAGAAATGCAAATATAATAATATTTTAATAAATTTACATACATACATTGATACGACTTTCGTTTTTTTTTTGTATATATGTACATATATATGTAAATATATATAATATAATATAATTTTTAAATCTTATAACATCTCTCCTTCATTGATAAAATTCTCAATATAAGACAATTTAGAATAAAAATTACGTCATTTTAAGAGACTATTAAAAAATTATTGCTACGAATCAAATATATTAAAATAGGAATGTCATTTACTTTTGGCATTTCTTAAAAGGGCAATATATTATAGTGCAAAAAAATAGATAAGATTAAGTACGCGTAAAATAAAAAAGTACCAAATGCACCAATAAACAATTATAAGCGTGCCAATCACAGTAATATATTGTGCCAATAAAAAAATATAAATCTAATTTAACTTAAAAACAATTATTAAATCATACAAAAATATTGTGCATATTTTTTCATAAAATTTGGCAACAATTTTAAGATTTGACTATGAAATTTACTTAATAAAACATTTATGTGTGCAATTATACACACATGAATGTCTTGACTAGGATTATTTTGGCTTTCACGTTATTAAACATACTATCAACAAAAATATTATGGCAACAATCAGAGCGCAATATTTCAAGCAAAATAATATTTATATTATAACATTTTACTCATTTGTAATATATGCATAAACTAAATTAAATTATTATATAATTCCCATCGTATGTTTTTATATTGAAAAATATGTTAATCTCATTTTATAATATATTTTTTACTTGTAAATTTAGATAAAAAATACTCATGACAAAATATTTCAAATCTGAATTGATATCAAGACGCAATGTCTGCATCTTTAAAAGTAATCAATATTCTGTATAAGATAAAATAATTTTTTTCTCTTTTAAATTTGTATTATTATCACTTTGAATATAAAATAATAATATTATATATAATAAATCATCTTTAATTATTATAACTGTGCTAGTGCAAAAAAATAAGATATTAAAAAATCACTGGAATTGTATTAATATCATTTTATGGCATTATTTATGCCTTAAAATATTGTGGAAATTCATTTGAGATTATTTTAATGAGTGCCTGATCGGGAATACTCGTCTCTCCTTCTTCACAAAATATACGAGTGAAGCACCGCAATAGATCAGCTTGGCGATGGCAATGGCTGTAATCCGTGTGACGGAGTATACCCAAACATAACTTCAAATACAATCCTCGTCGCTAAAAATATTAGCATATTTATAATACATTTTAAATTATCTTTTATTACAAATCCGGTCTTACTTGATCTCCAGGTGATAAATCAGCTAATTGACGGACCGTGATATCTAACAGAACCTTCGTATCGTTGGTGTAAAATAGTGATGCAGTGGAACGTCGACTGAAAGTGTCCAAAGCCAATTTTAACACAGAGTGAGGCACCGGAGAACTATGATCCAAGACATGGACAGGATCGTCTGTAAATTTTTCAATGATTGTAATATTATTTATTTTTATCGTTTTGTATTTATTATATAATTTACCTTCTCGATTGATTAGCAACAATAGCTTTTCAGTGAAAATCTTTCCATCGTTGCGCGATTGAAGAGCGTCGAGTACAATATTATTATCGTTGTCATGAAATTGGAGATTGAATGCGAGCACGAGAGACACAAATAGATCAGAAACCCGATCTTCGGCGTCATCCAACGGCGATTCAATCAACTCAAGGATGAATGATATAAAATACACGTCAAGTTGTTCTGCAAAATATAAAAACCATCATAAAAATATATACACAGTACATGAATGTTTTTATTATATTTATTTATAATTGAAAGATATGTTTCTTATAAATATATTGTGAAAAAAATACAGACAGAGCAATGCATGTTTACAAAGCAAGAATTTACAGAAGAGATGAATGCTTTTCCTCTGGTAAATTTTATGTAACAATATCATGAATAGAGCATCCAAAACACACAGTGGTATTAAACACATTGGAATATGTTTATATTAGTTTTCAGTGGTTACCTAGACAATTTTTCTTAATGAAAATATTTATAAAAAATATAATATCATATCGTTCACAATTCAGTTAAAATAATAAATTCGATATTATTGTGTGTTCATTATTTAGGTTATAGACAAGACAAATTTTACTGTTCGTCGGTTATAATCAATCATCAATAAAGTCTTTTCTGTCGAAATGGGTGCAATAAATCGGGTTAAAGGAAAAAATAATTATCCTCAGTGAAGATCAGTAATACTATTAAAGTGCTTACATGATAGACATTAGACTACTGTGGATATTAGCAATGAGTATTTGTGAAACATTTGATAAAGAAATGAGGACAACTTATATGTAACTTAAGGATGTATGTGTATGCAGTCTTATACCTGCCAAAAAAAACGTTATTAATCATAAAAATATGTCAAACACCTTTGAAATGGACCAATCGACACAAAATCTGAAGTGTTTTGGATTGGAGAAAAGTGACACTGATGGAGTAAAATAAATTTATATAATGCAGATGGGGTGTACTAAGTTCGTCATTAAGGCGGTGAAATATTTAGCTAAAAATGGCTTTAGGCAACTGTGTGAAATCCAGAGAGCAAAATGTATGCTTCTTATACTACGGATTGATAATAAAACTTTCCTGGAATTTAAATGGAAAAGCAAACGGGCGCAAATTTTAACTGAAACTTTATGGATATTTCTGCATCTTGTTATCAGGTAAAAATAGTCAGTAACGTTTTTTTTACAATTTAATCAATGCAATAACGATGAGAATAAATAAATTAAATAAAATTAATACTTGAATAAAACATTTCAGAATACAAAAATAACATGAAAAAAGTTCTTGGACTGGCACTGGAATAGTCCTTAATTAAACCTATAGAATATCTTTGGATATATAATAATAATTATAACATTGCACGTAATTACTGTTTATTAAAAGTTAAATACGATTTTAAAATAATTTTTCATTGTTTGATGTTTTAGAATTCACGATATATATATATGAAATATGATTATGTATTTCAAAGGTGATGCGTTTTTTTTACGTTAGCTTATAATATAAAAGCTAATATACAAAATTCATTACATAAAAAAATTAAACAAATAAATGCTTAACCCTTTAGTTGCCAAAATTCAAAATTAAACTTTTGATTCTTTGATGAGAATTGCAAGATCATTGAAGAATATAATTTTATCGATATAAAAATATTAGTCCAGAGTTCGCAACCAGAGGGTTAAATACAAAAATAAATTAGATCTTTTAGAAAAATTACCAAAATGTGTAATAGGCAACGGGTCACCCAGAGAGAGCAACGAAATCAACATTCGAGTCGATTCAGCTAGGCGTGGAATGTCTTTAGGATTATCTAGCATATCTCTAGCAATCTCTCTTGGTAGAACAGAACCACCAAGAACTTTCACAGCTTCTCTGTCCAAAACACACATCACGCTAAATGCCTAATATAAAAAAACATCATTAAATTATTAAAAAAAATACAAATAACATAATCACTTACTTTAATTAGGAGTTTTCTAATATGCCATCGCGTCTCCATTTGGTAAAACAACACCAAAGCATTAACATATTCATAATGCTCAGTAGACAATATATCTCGAGACACTCGGACATCGGCATTAGACTAAAACAGTATCGATCAATTTTGGTTACATTTTAATATATTTGTAATAATAATAGTCACATACTAAAACGCTGATTGCTTCTTCTAATTGCTGGACAATGAAATGATTATCATCATGGAGAGCCCATGCTCGTTGTTGAGCATCACGAGCGCACGCTGTGAGACCACCCAAAGCAGCTCGCAACCGACGTGCGTCGGCCGATCCTCGCAATACACTACGACCAGCAGGCAAAGGACCTGATACGCTTGCCAAATTAGCCAAAGACCAAACAGTACCACAAGAATCTTTCGATACAAGTTCCTAAAAATTGACATATTTTAATTATTCTCTTCAATGAATTGGCATCAATCAATTAAATCATACTTTAAGACAATCTAAAACTGTGGATACTGCGATTCTAGATAAATCGTGGCTCAACTGAGTATCTCTGCGTACACGTTCTACCATCGTATAAAGTGCGTGACTCAAAGATTCTTCCGTATGCACCATTTGAGATTGCATACTCGGACTAGATTGACTGCGAAGTGGCGATCGACGTATGTTATCTTCAGGAACATCAGTTTTCATAAGCTGTTCCGTTACAGACTGACTATTATGTAGACGTTCTAAAACAGTTTTATAATCAAATATTTATATGATTCATAATTTATATCAGGTTGCCACATAATTTGTCATTTCTAAATAAAAAATCTAAGATATAGATAAGAACATGGTATTTTAATCAATTTAAAACATTGAGGTCTGATCAAAAAGAGTATCAACCAGTTGCAATAGTATAATTTTCATTGGTATTTGTCTGGAAACAAATAAAAATGCAACTGGAATATGCGTTTTTTTTTGCAATTGGGAAATCTAACTATCAAGAAAAACAAGCAAAAAGAGAATGATTTGAGAGTTCTACAGAGACTAAGACGCATCACTGGTTGATTGGCAATCAGAGCGATTTCTCGTTGCTTGACCCGGAAAATAAAACAGGTTAATAAATAAGATTTTTTATTTATTAACCTGTATTTTTATTACATGAGGTTGGATCTAAAAGTGTGACGCTGTCATTGCAAGGCAGTCATAGTCATCTTATTAATACACCCAGACAATAAAATTTGTAAGATCTGTTTTTTAAATAACAAAAAAAATATTTTTTGAAAATTTATATATATTCCATTTGATATTTTGTTACTATTATAATTACTATAATTATATTACTACTATTATTTTAAATATAATTATAATATATTTATTATATATGTTTTTATTGTTTAAATTAACACTTCCATTATATTTTCCGATACCATGAAAATGGGGGGCTTGAAGGGGCGTCACAAGTGAAATAGTCTAGAGCCTCTTTTCATCTAAATCCAGCTCTGTTAGCTCATAAATTACTCTCGCAGTCTGATATTCATAGCAATATGAAATGCTAACTTCACTGCTATATGTTGTGTGGCACACTTTTCAATTGGTAATATGTGATGCTATTTTTGTTGAAGTGCAGAAAGGATTAAGTTTATTTTAAATGTAAAAAAAGTAAGGAAACATAAAATGTTTGTTTGAACACTATACAACTCTACAGTCTCAAAAGTGGTAGGATAGAACTACCAATCTTAAGTGAGATTTAGTAAGACACATAGTAAAAATATTTAAATATATCTACCTTAAATACATATATTTTCTAAATCATTTTGTTAGTTAAAATGGAAAAAATATAACTTAAGAAAACAGATTATGCAGTAAAAAGTTGCAAGCTTCGATAGATGAAAAATTAATTTTCTGAAAAAGCAGTTTTGATGCGTCTCCAGACTACTAAGCATTCGCGATTTTTTTTTCGCGACTGCAAACATTCAGCAGCTACCAGATAGTAGTGATATTCGCATTTGTATAAAATGATCGTGATATTTTTGTTATAAGCCAAATATCGTTAGTTTTTTTTAGTTTCACTACATAAAATGACAATAATAATGCAGCAGCCCAATAAGATATAATAAAACCTACCATTATTATGTTCACTCGGATTATTTTCAACATTATCTACATTACAAGTTAAATGCGATATTGGTTGTTCGTGATTAGAAGATATGCTATTATTTTCGGAATGTTGTTCGACGATCTTATGAACCTTTCCATTCTTCAACGAATGATCAGAAGATTCGTTAGAAATCGGCGGTGGAGGCGCATGTTTTTTCACATTAACCTATACAAATAAATAAATATTTTTGCACTGAAATATAAGCAAACACATTAACAACAAATACAAACTTTTACGCTAGATTCAATGAGTTGCTTCTTTTCAATAAGCTGCGACACTAAATCTTCATTCTCCGGCGTCAAATCATTGTTTAAGCAAACAATGCAGTCATCTAAAAAGCTTATTAGGAAATGAGGATCCACCTACGACAAAATTTATGTATTACATCACTCAATCAAGAATTGTATTACACACATCCATAGTGAAACACAGACTTGGATAATGGATACATAGTTTGATGGCACAAAACCGATCTGTCCGCTGTTGTTTATCACCTGCCACCAATTTCTTTGCTTAGAGCTACTCTGATGAAATATGAAATGGTCCCCTTCATGAAAACTTAACGTTTTAGCCAGCGTAGCTTCAAAATTATACATCGCTTTTAACATTTCCGGACAATCTAAAACACACCAATACATAATTAATGAACATTTCATATTAGTCGATCGAATTTTGATACTAGACGAAGGTATTAATAAGTAATCATAAATCAATAGCTCAATTACAATGTTTATTTAGACACGATTCTCAATAACTGAGTAATGAACATAATAAAAAATGTCTTAAAAAACTTCTTAAAGAATTCACTATTAAAAAATATCATTGCACAAAATAAATTCGAAAATATTGTAGAATAAATTCAATATTAATCTTCAGCGGCTGACGAAAATAATAGTATTGTGCCTTATAATTAATTTTACATACCGTGTGGAGCCATTTTGGCTGGTTTAAATTAATATATGCGAAAGTATTTAATACAAGACATCAGCTGTCAAACGATCCGGCCGTGCCCAACAGCCCCCTCCCTATTGACATCTATAATTGCATTATAAATATAAAAAGAGCCGTAACATTATAAAATTCGACCATAAACTTGAAATAATAAAAATTAAATATATCTTATTTATACTTTAGTAAATCATATAAACATTTACATAATATATAAACTTGTATATTATTACATAATTTGTAAAAAATAAAATAAAAACAGTTAAAATATTTGTATTTATTTTTTTTATTTTCCTTTATTTTATTAAAAATGCTGCGATCTAAAATCAATTTCTTTATTGTTCTTATGATTCAAACAATTTTAGGAAATACTAAGACACTACAAATTTATGACCCAGCTTAATTTTTATCGCACAACATATTGAACGAAAAAGGTAGAAACATAATTTTCATTAACTATCGTTTTTAACAACATAAAATATCAACACTCTTAGTTAAAAATCCAACTACTAACTAAAAATCAACTGCCAACCTGTACATATGCTGGTAGAACTGATACAAAGCAGCGGCGAGAGGAGAACTTACTAGCTAGGCGATGCGACGGAAGGACGTTTGCCATTTGGCGCTCAAAGTAATATAAGCACAGACTTTTTCTGAACGTATACCACAATGCAAAAAAAAAGCTCCCAGCACAAGAGCAAAAAGGCATCAGTAATTTTGAATCTGCGTTTTACGAAAATACATTTGTTTCAAGAAATATTTTGCGCAGTCTCCATCGCATTCAACACAAGACAGAAATAAAATAAAAATGAACAATTAAATAAAAATGTCTGAGTACGCAGTCATTCGTGCACCACCTTCTGCACTTATTTATCAGACACGAACTTCATTCATTCCATCGTCTCTTTAAGCGTTTCCCATGGACAAAAAAGAGCATAATCTATACTAAAAATGGTTTCGTTAAAAATTTCATAAAAAAAATAAGGAAACATGGTGTCATTCCTTGTTTGCTCTCCTAGTTTCCAGCCGGTACTACTATGTTTCATTTTTAGTGAAAATGATTTTCTAGATACCTTTACATTCTGCTTAAAATCGCTGCAAAAGTTCTTAGTAGGCATTATTACGTAATTATTTTAATTGTAAAGTCAGTGGTATGGTACTGTAGCGCATGTGGTTTTTAAGGGCTATTTAATTAAACGACCTTTTTTTGGAGAGCTGGCGGGGACGCGCGTGCTAGCACTTGTCCATGGCAAGAAAGAAAGTATGTGCTGCCAGTTGTTAAAGCCCACCCGCTTCTCAAGTTGACGGTGGTGTGGCAACACTGGGAACTGTCAAAACGCCGCCACAGTACAATATTGTACACTTTGTGGAACTACAGAACATCATTGATATTATAGTAATAATATATAATTCATCTTCCAAATGTGAAGCTATTTCATTCACTGTTACTAGGTCATTTTCCTGCAACATGCTGCAATGCAGTCTGATGTCTCTAATGGAGTTGTTAATGCAATGTTCGATGATTTTATGTTCAGGCGCGACTTTTCGATTTCTTTGTGAAATTGGCTCATCCATGGTATTTAAAATTGATTAACGATGCTATCGACCATTCATATTTTAGTGTCAGTTTACCCGACAACTGTTGTCAGTCGCGACAGCCCAAGTAGGAGGTCGGACTTCAAGCGAAAGCCTAGTTTTTGATGGGCCAAAAATCCTAAATCAGGGTCAGCTGCTCAAGACCAATT
Source organism: Plectrocnemia conspersa (assembly GCF_051122295.1). Taxonomy (NCBI): domain Eukaryota; kingdom Metazoa; phylum Arthropoda; class Insecta; order Trichoptera; family Polycentropodidae; genus Plectrocnemia; species Plectrocnemia conspersa. The sequence goes on along the minus strand of NW_028277166.1, from coordinate 12,810,914 downwards.
CATAAGACAATAAAGCATTTTATTTTTTTATCGCACTTTTAAGTTCTCATTTTACCAACAGGCATGTATGTGTACATACATACATATGTATGTATATATGTCTTATCCGCTTTCATTCATATCCAAATTTTGTTGTTATTCATTAATGCTTTCTTTAATTAATGCAGTAGTACGATGAAATTTATCATTATCTTCCCGTAAATTTCAATACACAGTTCATACAAAATTATTTCTGTAGAACAATTAAGCAATTTTAATGCATTGAGCGATGATGAAGCGATCCCTTTCGTAGATGTGTTGTTGCAAACTAATATTTGCCACTTTGAACACTTGTGATTATTGACCGCTGTCCTATTTACAGTGCCGCCAAAATAGGAAACTTGAAATGATCACTCTGTACATTTCAACTCATTTTTTTTTAGTAAGTTTGATTATTACTTTATTTATTTCTTTAGTAAGTTTATTTGGTAATGGTAAATAAAGATTAAAACTCAAATAATTCACAGTCACATCATTTTATTTCATAATCCAGTATAAATATTCAAAATGTAAAACAGTGATAAAATCCACATAGTAATAATAGTTACATCAATTCAAAAAATGCAAAAGATATTGAAATTTTCAAAACATACTAAAATTTCATAACTCAATAACTATTTGATTTTTTCAATAATCATAATCAATATAGGTATCGTCTATCTATTACCATACACATATACACAATGATGTATGCTGTACTTTTACCCTACAAAGTTCTTGAATAATATTCGTTATAGATAATAATATTAAATCCAAAAAATGTAATCCGGCGAAACGGTGACTTTTAAAAAATTGTAGAAAGACTACAATTGTTTTAAAATCATCAGTCGTCACGTTTTACGAATTTTATAAAAACTTTATCGCCAATACGATATTTATCTAGGTACCGAAAGTTATCAAAGGAATATATAAATATATAAAATTCGCTAAAAAGAGCCTCGTCTCAAAAGTCAATAGGGAAAATAGTAAAAATATATATGCACAATTTCGTATTTATATTATAAAAGCTGCGGCTAATATTTTTGTTAAATGTGTAAGAAAAAATCTTTAAAAAACGTTCTGGGAAAAAAACCAGAAAAATAACGTCCTGAAAATATTTTGTCTTTTGGACCCTTTGTTGGCATTGTTGGTTTGTCACCTGACGTCGAAAACCTGTAACTCTAATATTGTGTTTTTACACACTATATAATAATCTATGAATGATGGTTGATTATTTATTTTTTTATTTAGTAATGCAGGAACTTACAAAATCGTTTTTTTAGCGTGTTGATTTAAAATAAAATAATCAAAACCACAAAAGCAATATTAAATGATTAACCCTTGAATCCGATATATTTATTGCTATAAAATCCGTCTCACACATTCTTCTTTTAAAAGAAGTACTTGCCTATGCCTTACATTATTTCACGTCTATAAATCTAGCCTTTAAAATTAAACAATGATGAATTTGAGAGAACCTGCATTAAATAAATGTTGGAACGATTTTTTTCTTATTATTTTTCTTTTTGATTACGTAAGAAAATTAAAGATGAAGAATTATAAGCAAGAATCTATCAACTCTTTGTGATTATAATTTATACAAGAACATAAACTCTTCTGCTATATTGATATGATCAATAATAAACTTTAGTAAATATTTAACACATTATAAGATCCATTTCTTTATATTAACCATAATAAATTCAGTTATTGAATGGTAAATAAATTGTACTCAAGTATCAGTAAATGTTTATGTTATATATTACAAGGATTAATGTTAAAATTATAAATATTACTTTGAAGTTATAACGTTATTTATAAATATTTTTATAAAGCCAACCATATTCTGATTACAATATGAATTTAAAATATGCATGAAGGTTAATAAACAGGTGCTTTAAATAATTTGTCTACGTTTATACTTTCATGACGTTGCTTTAATCATTTACATATTATTTAAATCAATTTTTATAAAATTTATAGGTTCATCTATAAAAAATTGACGATGTTAATGATCGGATTATAATTCGAAACTAGTGTTCTCTATTACAGATTTATTAAAGATGCAGGGTCTATCGCTAATCACAAATGTTAAAAATGACAATGATGATAATATTATATCAGTCACGTGTTAAAATTTGAGCAGTTTTCATATATCGACAGTCTGGATTTTGATAGACCCTACTGCAATATTTAGCAGATTATAATTATATACAATTCAGGGAAAACGTGAATTACCGGTGAGATTATACATTTCAAGTACCGCTGCACTGTGACTATATAAGAAGCGTGGTAATAATCAAACCGAACAAGATAGAAATAAACAAACACAAGACGCTCGTTACATACCTTACGTTTTCTACTTAAGTTTAAACATTCAAACACTATGACGAACATTATGTGGTACTGTGAATATCCTATAAGCCATCTTAAGCGGCAGATTTCATCTTGACTACGATAGCTAACACCGATAATATGAGTTTATAAAATTGCTTCATGCATTTATCTGCTCTAAAGAATCTACTTTACATTCTGGATGGTAACCAGACGTACATGTATATTTTAAATATCTAAGTTGAGCTTAGGAAATTGAATATATGTATCATAATATTATTAATTAATATATTTGAGTAAATAATCCTAGATACAATCATACTTCACACCCGCTTTTGGCAACTTATGAACACATTGAAATGTTAAAAATTGTTCATTGTTAAAATTCCGGAATGTTAATCTTCACAAACGTCCAGTTAAGAGTAAACCATCCTACACGTTTCAATTTTACCTTGACTTTATTTGAGGGCGAATCTTCGCAGTGAATACAGTTATACGTTAATATATAGTTAGACGAGAGTTTATTTTATATTGTTGCCAAATTACTTCACTAATATAAGAATATCTACATTTTTAAAAACGATTCGATTCGTGTTAAGATTATAAAATTTCAGTCGAACTTCTCTACTGTAAAATGAAACCATTGTAGAGAAGTCAACCACACAATCGTAGATTTTAGTTTTTAAGCCCTTTACAATTAATCTCTTGGACGTTAATCAATTATTGAAGAAGAAGGAGAAATACACAACACTCTTGGTGAACATATGATTACTTATAATAAATTCACAATTTCTTATACATATACAATATATATTATAAATAATAATAAAGATACAAATAAAACTATCATACTTAAAATTCATGTTAACAATTATAGCTTTTCAATAATTATCAATATTAGTTAAACTATATCGTAAATGAAATTGATTGTTAACATTTGGAAAGTTCATAGGGCGATCAGATTCAGATGCGATGTAAATGATGTATTTTTAATGAGCTGAAATTTAATAGCGATTCTCCTCCATTCCTTGGATCTAACTGGCACTAGGGTCCGTTTCCACACGGGGGCATCGGGCGCGACTTTGGCGTCGAACAGCAACAGTCACCACGACTCCGATGCTAGCCAACGATATACCAATGGCATTTACCACAATGCCTTCCGGCAGCCAAGATGTATACTTATCTCTGAAAAATCACCATACATGCATATGTTAGTAGAGCAAACTGATTAGATTATTTTTTATAATGTTAGTACGAATAAATTGCACAAATATTAAATGTGCTCAGTAAGTTGATTAATTTAATTATAAATAAAATATATACTGTTAGTAATACAATTAGAGTTAATTTTATAATACTATTTAAATGTGAATACAATATAGAAATAATCAATAATTTTAATAGTGCACGAGTGCATACAATATTGATTAAAGATAAAGCTATAAAAATGAATATGCATATCTCCATTGTCTTTATTTTATATTTTAATAAAATATTTTATTAAATATTTAAAATAAAAATTTGTTTTTATTAATAATCAAAATAAAATGTTATACTTTCCTGTATTTAATATAGCTTCAAAAATGGTCCTTAAACTTGTTTGGATTGGATACTACATTATTTGGTTACAATTAAACATTAATAAAAATGATTTGTAAATCAAATGGTTAATTTTACAAATTTTAGCAGAATTAGAGTCACTTATAAATTAATTTTAATATGACAACAAATTTAAATCAAGAATTAGAACTATATTCAACATGAATTGTGAATGTGTTTTAACTATAGGAACTACTTATTTTTTAAAAATACATAGAACCTTTAACTTGATCTGTTTGTCTGACTCGATTGAAATTCGCGAATAAAACAATATAGCGATATGATTTTTTACATAAAGTCTGCTACGAATTTCTTAAGTCAATATTATCATAAAACATCATTTAAGATATTTTTAATTAAGAGTACATATATTTTAACAAATTTTATATAACCTTAATTCGGTATAGGTAGTAATATGATCTGAAGCGATGTCTGGGGAATATGATGAATGGAGACGGTGGGTGCCACATGAATTAAGCGAAAATAAACAGACAAGAAATATATTTGTTTTTAGGACAAAACTCGACTACATGTTGCAAAGATATGAGCCATCCATCATATTCCCCACAACCTGTTATGAAGTCTGGAAAAATATTTGGACAGAAAGCGATTAGCCAACGTTGGTGTATGAAGAAAATTTTTTACACTAAGCTCAGTGAAGTTTTTAAAAGAGACTATTGAAAGTGTTTTTCTTATATTTGAATACACGGCAATAAAAGAAGCATAACTTATGGGATAATCCTTTAGTGAATCTTCTGTAACAGACACTTTATGGACATGTGAATTTCACTATTTTGTATACTACGAATAAATGTAAAAGCTGATGAAATTAATTTCTTATTTTAAGATATGGTGCCTGTTGTAGCACATTAGTTTTACTCAACTTACTAAAATAAAGACTGAAAGAAGCCACTATCACAGCATTTTATTTTCAAAGGGTGATTATTTTTGATTAATAATATTTGTTTTAGATGCTCCGATCGTGACATTTAGCATTCGATAGGAATTTGAAGAATTTTTGGAATAAAAACAATCTCGCCTTCAAATTATCAATTGAGAATCTTCCGTTGTATCGTGATAGGCATAAGTTATAACAATGCGACAACACAAGGAGTTACAATCAATAGACGTCCTTATGCAAGACCTAGCTTGATTTATTTAAATTAGAAAATCTAGAAAAACTTAATCTGTAATGAACTATCGAGAATATAGTTATATAATAATTAATAATTTCCATCTCACAGATACGATATAAATTTAAAAAAAAAACAATGTGACTCGAACCCAGGTCTTTTAGATATTAGTCACCAAAATATACCACTGGTTTATCATGCTGGTATTGAAAAGCGCTGAACATTAATTGCGAGAATGTGTTCTCAAAATTTTAATTGCCTTATTAATTAAGGTGGCTTTAATTTCCATTCAGATGAGTGCTTCTTTCACGTTAAATTTTATGTCCTAATGTCACAAGCTAAGCATCCAAAACATTTATGTATTTTGGCAGATGAAAATAATTTAACAAAATATATTATTTGTAGTCATTAAAACGAAAGCTTGGAACATTTCAGATTTATTTTCCTCTTCAATTTGAATCAAACTTGAAACACAATAAATTCTATAAGTCGAAATCTTCTGTGAAAACAAAATTAAAAACAATAGAGATATTCACCTTTCTTTTTATAGCAGAATTCATGCCTTACCTTTAAATGATATAATAAAATATATATTATTTAGTACATGCAAATATGTGTATAATAAAATTAAAATATTATAATAATGATATCATGCATAATATTAAATCTATATAATATAAACATAAGGTTGCATATAAAAGACTAAGTTATTTTTAATATCTTTAATCGATCGTAAAATTAAATACATTTATTGTAACACATCTATCAAAATAATACAGTATTTATAAAATCATTAAATTTCTATATATATGTATATGTATAATATAAATTACTCAAAAAATAAAAATAATTAATTTAGTGTGATAGTAAATTGAGATATCACATTACCGTTTTAATGAGAAATCAACCAATTTTGTGTGATGAGTCATTATTATAAGTAATTGAACACAGTAACTACGTATTTCTAATCTTGTGCAATTGTGTTTATTTTTAAAAATATTATAGAGCAAGCAAACATGTTATGGAGAGCCTTTGTCCAAACATTATAAAACTATATGTTTCAGCGATGGACTGAAGCTTTATGCGTATTGAATTAATGGGGGCTGATTTATGAAAAAATAATTTAATAGTCATAGAATTTACAATAACAACAAAAAAAAATATGTATATATTTATAAATATTTATAAAATGGCGTCAAATTAAAACTCAAACTATTATGTTCGCGTTTGTATCTTCATAGCAACCAAATAAAGTATACAAAAAATTAAATTTAAATAATATATAATGAAAATAAAATCCTAATATGTCAAAAATATTCGATAATTAATTTATAATATAAAAATTTAAAAACTAATCATTGCTCCCCTTTTGTATGTATACAAATTGATCAATCATAATTCCTGTCATTCTTCATAATCAAAATCACCGTTCATTACCTAATACTAATATCATCTTAAATTGTGTCTTATCATCTAATTTATACTCAATTTCGTTTATTGGACAAAGTTAGCTTTGATTCTGTAATAATGAAGCGACGAGACAAACATCTATAGTCAAAAAACACGTGTTAATTAATAAAATACGATTTTCACAAAAATACAATTTTTAGTTAAGGTACACAAAGACACGTTTGAACTTTCATCTATTTTTTTACTCTAATCGCAATGTATATAATTTTATATGAATTAATAAGGCCACGTTGTTAGACGATTACAAATCTGACGATGCCCGTATTAACACTTGGTTGTGGAACGGACTGACATAGAACTTTTGGCGGGTGAGGATGTACACCACAATGATTGCCAAACCGGCGAGCGAAGCACCCAAGGCGTTGATGATGATACCCTCATCAGGAAACGTCGAATACTCTTTGCTGCGAATTAAATAATAATATACATGCTACACAAGTTCAAAACAAAACAACGAAAGGAAAACGTAAAACGAACAAGAACAAAGCAGGTAGATGACTATATTAATTGCGAATATTGTAGTCTATTAATTTTCAACAGTCAGGCACAAAAACATTTAACGCATGATTACTATTGCATATGCCAGGGCTCGGCAACCTATGACCCGCGGGTCACCAAGTGACCCGTTTGATGATTTGAAGTGACCCATTTCAGTTCTGCAAATATCATTTTTTTTAACGTGTTACGATGTCACGACTAGACCACATATATGGTTGTTAGGACCAAAAATATTCACTGACCCGAATAGGCTTTTTCATAGTCACATTTGAATTATTTTGACCCGCAGCCAAAAATGGTTGCCGAGACCTGGTATATGCTCTTACATTTCTGCCCTGTGATTTGTTGGTTCTAGTTTGTTTAAGTACACAGGGTAGTATTGTTTAATTTTGTTCTCGAGGTACGGCTACCGAGATTATTATCTTATCGCACTTTTTCACTATTGTTTTATTTATTATAATTTTAATTAATTCTAAAATTAATACCATTTTATTTGTTCTATTTCAGCTCTGTACTCGGCAATTTGTTTTTGTGCACTGACTCTTACAAAAAAATAGTGTAGATGACTCAACGTTAAAAATGTAGATTTATTATTTAACAATAAAACACTACAATATTTGCAAAAATATAGAATGCAGTTTATCATGTTTAGCATGAAACAATTTTGAAACATTTTTACCTCTAAATAATTTATTATAAAACCTTACAGTTAGTAACGTCATTAGATTGAACTTTCACACTGTGTTACTGTAGTTATTTAAAATTAACCCAAAAAATATTGAGCAATCTAAAAACTATAAACCAAAACATTGAGTTGTTCAGAAAATAATAAATAAATTCAAGTCTATAGATTATTGGACTCATAACAAATTGAGGTTATGGTGAAGAAAAGTAATTTGTCTCTAAAAATAATGATCCAAGCTTCTTTAGAAAGAAACTAGTTATTCTTCAAGACATAAAACTGTAATATTTAATTTATCGTGGAAATCTCTGAGTAGAATAAATCAAGCATTATTTTAAGATCTGTTTGAACATAAATAGCAAAATGGGGTAAATACTGCACCAAATTCTGTCAGGACAACGCTTGTTAAAGAATTTTCACGACATCAAACACAAATGGCACTAACAAATTTGGATAAAAAGCGTTAAAAATATACCTACAACTTACATTTTATAGTAACATATGTTTTTATTAGTCTGTTTCAAAATTGTCCTAAGCCCAAACATTCCAATTGACATGTTAAATGTATGGATATTATCTTATTTTAAAGTATAAAAATTAATGCATAAAAATAAACTATAACATGACATGCATTTATGCAATTATGATTTATTCGACATGTATTAATGTTATGTTTTTTTATAGGATGATGCTATCATCTCCACGAGAGGAATTATCATTCAACTCCTCACTAAATTTTGAGTATTAAAAGTATGAGTAATCAAATCATGCATCTAGCAAACGACAGAAATTAACTGCAATACACTCAATTCAATGTTCGTATTCGAAACGCGTTGAACAGTTTGGTGTACAAACCCAAGAACGAAGGTGGCCTTCTCAGTCAATCCCGTCAGGCAAGTGGCGATGGCCAACATGAGAGTGGTGAGTCCGAAAGCCGAGTGGATTGGCACGAGGCTTGCGCGGAAGCCAGCCGTGGCTCTGTCGCAGCACAACAAAACCAAGAAACTGAAGAATCCTACCACAAACTGAAAAAGAATTTGATACAAATTATTTTACATTATAAACAATAATATATTATAAACCTTGTTCCCACAATTTTAACATTAGTCATTTATCTTAATACATACATTATATGAGGGTAGATCAAATAAAAACGTAACTTTGCATTTGGTTTTGAGATAAGTTTAGTATTGTGATGCATGTCTGTCACTCCAGCAAGTGTACAATATGATGTGAGCTCTCTAGCAGGCAAGTCGAGTAACAGTGAATAAAATAAAAAAGTAATCGTACACCACATCGGTAATGTTCTTCAGTTCCACAAAGTGTCTGCAAGGTAAGTACAACAACAGCTGACTTCAGAATTAAAAGAACAACTTATTGCCTGCTAAATGCTTTTGCAGAACTTTTAAGCAACATATGATTTCTGTGAGAGCAAGGAATGAGGCTATTTATCTGCAGTAAAGATTGTACTGACTCTTTTTGTAAGAACGAGGGATAATTTTGGATGCTCAGGGAAAATACTATAACATGAATGTATTCAGGAACCTAAATTAAGATCAATAATATTTAGGTTTACATTTGTCTTACCCTCATATAATAAAACGTTTACAACAATATCTACAATTCAATAATTTTATATATTTTTACCTGAATGGCAAACAATCCCATGGTAGCGAATCCTAGCCAGCTATGAAGAGAATAAAAGTTGGGAATCGGTGGCGTGGCACGATTGTGAGACTCCAAAACAGCGATGAAGCCTACAATGACACAAGGAATGGCCAAAGCGTGGAAAATTGTGTGGAACAACTTGACGTAGAGTCGCCGGCAGCATCGGCAGATGCGGTATAAGAGCATTGCTAAAATATAAGTTATATGTTACTATTACCAGTTACAATATATATATAATTTTAATTGAATGCGACTTACAAAATCCGCTAAAAGTGATGAAGCCGGCAACCATGAGCACGGGATGAAGATTAAACTGTAGCTCAGGATTTTCGTTCCATGCGAATCCACCACGGTAGGAGAGTACCCAAAAGAGGGTCAATGCTAAGGATCCTAGAAGGAGGACGGTGGCCAGGGTGACCACCAGCGCGTATTCGAACCAACTGCCGCATCCCCATTCTCCAGTGTCTTCTTCGTAAGAGTTGGCACGATGCCTGTAAAAGAGAAAGTACCAAATTTAGATTATTGCTATCGTTAATATTGTTAATATATTATTTCATTCAGCAAATTCTGAAGCTTGAATCACACATTTTAAGTGTAAAATTTGATTTTTTGTGGGAAAGAAACGATATTCAAATATGTTATTACGGCCATACAAAAAAAAAATGATATGAAAGTATGAATGTACGATTGTATCATTCATTCATGTGATATTTGATATTTGTATATACATATATAGGCTTGCCTCAAAATGGTTCTTTCAATGAACATCTACAGTGATGCTAACAGAATTTGAAATGGATGGCTAAATATGTGTAATGTTTTGTTTGTTTAGTTATGTTTACATAGATTTTTAGAATGTTTCAGATATACATAAGAAATTTTAGTTAAACATATTTGTGTCGGTAGAGATCATTTTTAATGTAGTGGAACTTTCTTCATATATTTAGTATTATATAATAATACTAATATAATCAAACCAGTTGGAAAATCGATGAAAAACACATAACAGTAATATAAATAAGCCGAACGTTTTCTGAATTTAATAATGGGAAATACAATTTATTTATAATACATAATTTAATATATTTATGAACTGACTTAAAATGTCAAACGGTTTGTAATTATATAATAAGTAGATCTATTATAATTATAAAATATAATTATTTTATTATTTTACATATGTATGCATATTTAAAAAATATTCTATGAAAAAATATTAATATTTATTTAGGGATTGCAATAATACCAGGATTTTCAATACCGGTATTATTAAGAGAAAAACAGTTAATACTGGTAATACCGGTATTGACATTATTATTTGTTATATTAATATGTAATAAAAAAAGACCGAAAAAATAAGTTTATTTCAAGTTAAGTTAAGAATGTTGATATATGCTTGCGAATTTTGCGAAAAACTCCAATGATTCAATAGTCGGAACAATTTGAAGATATTGAATGAAGATTAGCTTATCTTTTTATTTTGGAAATATAATAAACAAGCAGGTCCAATTTCGACATAAATTACCGACATTTATGACCAATTATTCGTCTGACTATTTATGAATATATTTTGTGTTTTAAGCAATAAGAAGAGTTTAAACAATCTTTCTTACATTCAGGTACTTCTAAAAATACTTTATACGCTGATCTTTTATTGTGTTACCTACGAGTACAAATAAATTTTAACACGACGAACAATAAATTTCAATACAAAACTTTTTGTCGCTCGCTACCGAGCGTTTCCATTGCTACAGCGCCGACTATTTTATTGCTTTTGACGTGAATTTTTGACTTCTGAGAAGTGAAAATTGTTTTTGCGCCCTCCTATTAACCAAAATTCGTTTTAAACATACTTCGATCAATAAAATAAAATTGTTTTTATTTTGGTTTTCGTTCCGATTCAATTAAAAATATATATCGTTTCAGTTCCAGTTTTCGTTCTGGAAAAAATAGCATTTTTCGGTTTTCGGTTCAGCTCCAAGCGATTAACCTTTTGTATAAATATTTTCTACTATAATTTAGAATATTTTATTCCTTCTTTTGTAATAATTATACATTAATTGATACATATTTAATTAATTTTATTTTCGCTAGTAGTAATATATATCTACTGGTGAAAATGTATTTGGACTTCACTAGTTCACTGAAAAATACTATTAATAATGTATATATTACTACACAAGAGAAAGTTGAAATCATATAATTTGACTAGCACCTGTCAAATAAATTATATTTTCACTAGTAAAAATATATATCTACCGGTGAAAATGTATTCTGATGTAGCTTTACTAAAATGACATACTTTAAAAAATATATTTGGGAAAGATTCCGAGAATTTCTGGTTTAGAATCAGAGTGTGACTTCAGATTTTTATTTTATAATACTAGCTGATATCTGTGATGATCATTACATATATTTTACTCATTAATTAAAAAAATGTTCAAGTCAGAGTTGTATTCCCATTCCGAATTCTAAGTACAAAGAAGTGTTCAGTCATCTTGGTATACTTAGAAATAGCGCGATCAGCGTAGCTGCGTTATCTTTCGAACCTCGAAGCAAAACGAAACAGAAAAGAAAGCTAAAAGAAGATGAATCCGTAACAAGCGCAGCGTGCATAAATCTGCCGTCGAAATGCATCCATACATAATAGATACATATATTCATCATGTCTATCCGGATTAAATTCCCGATGGGAAAACCGCACTCCGGAACCAAGATCGAATTTGCATGCTGACGGGAAAAGTATATGCATGCATAACTCAGGATACATTATAATGCAAGTCCAAGTTAATTGGAAGTTAGAAAGCAACTTTCTATGATCATTTTATTGATGTGTTTCCTTTGTGTCTGGCAAATGCGCAGATCGAGTTTAGATATTCAGAAATATTGTATAGTACAAATGTTAATAATTAGATAAATTATGTCTTTAAACATATTGAGAATAATACTATATGTATTTGAATGGAAAGCGAGACACTTTCTACAATACATTTACTAGACGAAATGGATACACATGGATATTTCTGGGAAGACTATTATTTTAAAAATCAAAGGGAAAAGTTTAGAATGTATCTATTTCCGAAAAGCAAGACATTTGAGATTTTGAGTCTCTGAATAACGAATATACAAAAGCGACATATGTATTTATATAAGCAATAATATTCACACAATTAGCACATATGTTACCTTTGTAAGAAAATAAACGTTTTTAATTTAATAACAACTCAAAACTGAAGAAATATTGAAGAAATAACATACGGTTTATGTAACGCATGTAATAGTACAATATACAGTATTTTTTTACAAAGGGATGTTTATAATATCAATGCAAATTACAGTATTTAAGTCCAGTTTTTTTGTTGGTACTGTTGAATTTCTTTTTGGAAGAACTTATCGTTCCTAAATTATATTAAATAAATAAAAACATTTTTTTATTATTGATTATGATATATTTTTAGTACATGATACATATTTTTATTGAATATGGTGTATTTTAATACATGACATATTCAATCTATAATATGGTTGTTTTATAATTTTTATTAAGCAATAACACGATAAAATAGCTTATCTTCAATTATTAAAAAACAACCATTAAAATGTCTAGCGGAACTTTATCAGCTAAAAATAAAATATTTATCTTATTCGTCCTTTGTCTCCTGTCTCGTGAAAAACGTTTAATGTCAAGCTGAAAACGTTTATGTTAAGCTATAAACACAAGTTTCTTTATATAAGTCTTTAAGCATAGATTCTACAAATATTTTTATATATAAAAGTTAATTGAAATTGAAGGCTATGAATATATTTATAGTGAGTTGATACAAATATATAATATAATAATTTAGATATTTAGACAACGTTTGTACTTATTTGTACTGAATGTTTACTTCTTTCCTATAATAATATGAAAGTTTTAAGTCAAAATTGAGAAATCTTAACTGAACTATTCTATGGGATTTAAATGTATCATTAACAATAAGATAATATTTAATTATTATACAAATTTTATTTATTTAATTTTAAATTATATTTATCCCAGTCATATCATCATATTCTCATCTCGACTACATACATATTATGTTGTCAATGTCTTTCAAGTTATTATGGCAGTCTTTTTAGATGTCTAATTTGAACCTTACTTTGAAAAATTAACAACTCTTTGTGTTGTCAGAACCAATCCAATATTGAGCTCATCCCACATTTAAAAAGCACTGTTAGACCGTGACATACCTGAACGTACATACACGTACACTCGTGTGCGTGCATGGCTAATACGGATGCTGCGAGTAGCATACAAAACGCAATGCATCTCCGTGAATGGCGATCGTTATCCGTGAGGAACGGTACATGGAGTATATTATCGTCTAAGTTGCACGTGGTGGGACTGCAAGGTCCCAGACACACCCGATGGTCGCATTGCTTGTCATATAGAACTTCACTCTGCCACAAGTGAATCAATTAGGCTTGATTAATTGCTAATGTTCAGCGCTCCCGGTGACGCCATTAGAACGAGCGAGCTTTCGCAAGAAATGACTGATGAGCCACTTAAACGACGAAGAAAATATATATTATTTTTGTTGTTAAGCTCGTCACTACACAAAGAAGGCCTAGACGTCTTAATTGTATCAAACGTTTCAAGACAGATTCAATTATGGCTTCGGTCGTCATCAATAAGCGGTTATTGAATGATCAATTGAGAATTTTGAGAAAAGATTACAATAGATAGAAAGAGAAAAGTATATGAATTAAAAGGCCAAGTATTAAAATGGTTTCAAGACTATTTAATTAATAGAAAATAAAAATTAGTACATGGATTTAAGTTAAGTCTATGATTATGATAAATGCTTGGTTAGAAGTATATAAATTAAAATTTAATACAAGCAAAATTAAACTTATATTATTAAATAGTAAAACGGATAGTGAATATGTGTACAATTAATATATGATAAAAAAATATAACTATAAAATACAATTAAGTCCTTCGAATGTATATTAAATAAGATTTATAATGTACATGATTTCAAGAAAATATACTATTTTATCCATAGCAGACAGATAAAGCTGTGCATATTTGCGTATGTAATAAAATACCTTTTTTCTCCTGAAACACATTTTATATTTACCCTTCGTCAATCATCGACATTTCAACACTAGACATAAAACAGCGACCCTCGTCTACGATCTAAGAAAAAGCTTCACCAATACAATTTCTCAGGTGCAAAAGGTATCTGTCTCAATACGTCACATATAACACGACAGCCACTAACATAATTTACTTTACAAATAACAAAAGTTCAAGGATCCAATCAAAAAATTCGAGCATGTAAAAAACATTCATAAAACTCTTGTCGTTATTATACAAGCCGATTATGATCAGTGCATCAAACACGAAACTTGAACGCTGCAACAGGTTGAACTGGTTTTTTTTAAATACAAAAGTTGTACATGTGTGTGAGTTAATATTATAGTTTTGAGTGTGGGTCAAACGCTTCGGCGTGTGTTACGCGGTCATGTTCACGGAAACTGTAATATGGCGTAACCTTGAGGATTTTTCGCACGAGCGTCGTTCAAAAATGATCGCTTTTAACGGAATCGTGTCCGACGAGTTATTGAAGAATGTTTATAATTGCTACATCGATCGTGACATGACATGGGAACCATTGACCGTCAGAAGATTTTGATCCTAATTTTGTTTTCGCGTTCCTAAGGCGTTGAAAATATTAAGGGCCTAACTTAACAAATACACGTTTCGAGGTAATCGGCTTTAAAGATCGTTTCATTGTTGAGATTAATGTACAAATAAATACATGGGTTATTAAATGGTGTTGAATTTGTCTATACATTTGCCATTTTGTATTTTTCAATTTACATTTTACTGTTTTAAGTTTCTGCCTCTAATAATTTCAATGCGAATGGAAAATAATAGAAGCTAATCGATTAAAATTTTACTTTTGAAACATGATTATTTATTAAATATATAAAAAGTGCTAGCACAATACGTTAACAGCGTGCGTGTAACAATAATTAAGACAAATTAACAATATCTGGCTTTTAAAGAAAAATATTTTCAATAATTATAAATTATTTTAATGTATTGATAATATTAACTAAACTTTTAAGAGTTAAATTTGATTGTAAGATATAAAAAATCTTGTCATAAGATATTACAAAGCTATAATATAATTGCTATGAAAATTATTTACAATTTCGCAACGTTTTTTATTAAGTATTTATGTCACAAATAATAAGATAATTTAATTTGCTATCGATAGTAAATCTATGTATGATTTGTATTATTTTAATTATATTTTTTTTGTGTATTGAAATAATGCAATTATTGTTTTCGACCATTGTGACGCATTGGGATAACCTGTTATGTTACGATGATCTTAATTTAATTTAAATAAATAAATTATGAAAAGGATTCTATGATATTATATTATATAATATTTTCTTTTGAATGACACACATTCCCGTTGCACAATTCCATAAAATGTTACTTTCTAAAGGCGTATACATATTTCATTGTTCTAAGAAGCGAGTGCAACTTGATTGGTCAGCAAGTTTTGCAGCCCTGAATACTTTAAGCCTGATTTCAAATGAGGAGAGGGAAGACACTCGAGACTAGCAAACGCCCGTTCGCCCGCGGATAACATACGGTCATGGACGCTCACATCCTGAGAGGAACACCACCAAACGAGCACCTCAGTAGAGAGGAATCAACCTACACTAGACTGTCACTTCCACGGACATCGTCCCTGCGCCAACTTTTACACCACTACCCGAGAAAAACATCTCGTCCATAAAAGTCTGTCGTAATATAATCTAATAAAATTCACACTAGTTTCCACCTGCGTCTTACTGGCTGCGAAGTCACACCCCTTAGAGTTAAAAAAACCGAAAAAAATATCAGACTACAATGATATATACATTATTTTATACATATTTTCGGTAAATTATATGTTTAATACTTTAAGCTATTATCAGCTCTTTCGCCATCTAACTGACTAGAAAAGTAACGCCATTTAATTGAAAATACAAAATAGTTTAGTATATGTATAATTTAAAAAATTTGAGAGTACATATACTTGATTTTTTTTAAATTAACAAAAATATGTATTATTCTCAATATGACAATAATGTTGTATATTATAAAATCAGACAGTTAATTTAATATGAATATAAAAATAGACAATGTGTATACATGCATCTATGTTATAGTTACAATTCCAAAAGAAAGTTAAATTGCACGAAATATTATACGTCTGCAATTTAACTAGATTCTAATCACTTTTTTAAAACAAATGTGTTTCATATAAAACTCTATGAAAGGTAGAAAATACTCTTAAAATTATTTATTCAATACATATTTTTACTTTATTATTACGTAATAGTTTCACGCAGGGTTGAAACTAGGCCGACAACATGCAACGTTGACAACTCTTGCCATGTCGTGCGTAACATCCATTTAAAATTTACGCCACCGTAATAATTACGATGCATTTCTCCCCCCGTTTATTATCACACAATGCTCTCCCCCATCGCTCGTAATTTCACGTGTCATTTTTTTCGTCGCGTTCTTCCCCTCGTTGGGTCCACGTGCGTAACTGAGCGAATTCGGTCACGGGGTGGCTTCGATCGTGAGAGATAGCGTTTGGCCGTCAAACGATCAACTACCGTTAAACGCCATAACTCGTTAGCGCCTCTCCTTTTTGGTTTTATGCGGCAAACATCGGAAGCAGCCGGTTTTTTCACATACAGAGAACTTATAGCATCGACTTTGTAACACCAATGGTAAAGAAAAAAATGCGCAATAATCGTACATGAACCGGCTTTCGCGCAACGCTGTGAAAGTCGAATATAAGGGGAGTTTAATAAGAGAAACGCTTACGAAACAATTTAACTAGTTAACCATTAACATAATGAAACTTAACAATAAAACAACTAAAACGCAAGAGCATAATGTTACATATTAGAGGATCATTCCGTACTAAAATATATTTAAATGTTTTCTATTATTAATATTAAAACTATTATAATAATAATATTAATGGTGAGGACTAATAACAGTATATCACTTAATGTAAAAAACTAAAAATAACATATTATAAATAATAGAAAAAATATACAATGTAAGTTGAACAAACTTTGGTAAAAAATAAACAGTTACTTTCAATACGTATTTAAAAAAATTCATTATACAAAAAGGTCGTATATTTATTACCTCATTTTGATGCCCAAATATCAAGCTTAAATCAAATGTGTTTTTCAATGTTAATTCGGCGTTTGATGACATTTTAATGACGTTGCCATAGGGGAAAAACAAATTTTACAGTAAGCTAGTTTGCGATCTCTGCTAAAACAGCGTGTCACTAATTCAGAATATTTGTATATTTTAATAACAATTCAATCAATTTATCTTAACGACTATTAAATTAATATTTGTTTAATTTAGAGTACATAAAAATAATATAAATAAACCAAACAAATGAAAATATTATTATTCATAATTAGGGATTCCAATCCCGGGTCAAAATTTTGATCCCGGGATTTCGGTATTGCAATTAGTCGATCCCGGGATCCCGGGACCAGTCCCGGGATAATTTTCATGTTATTTTATCGATAAAAATAATTTAAAATGAA
The DNA here is from genome assembly GCF_051122295.1 of Plectrocnemia conspersa. Taxonomy (NCBI): domain Eukaryota; kingdom Metazoa; phylum Arthropoda; class Insecta; order Trichoptera; family Polycentropodidae; genus Plectrocnemia; species Plectrocnemia conspersa. The sequence continues at coordinate 12,792,869 of NW_028277166.1, read as the reverse complement.
TAATACAATATATTTTTACATCTGTTTTTTATAACGTACAATGTATAAAGTACGTCTAATTTTAGTCTTGGACTTAAAATAGAAAATAATATAATAAAAATAAAAAAGGGAAGGTCTTATATATTTATTTGAGAAGAAAAAAATGAACTTTTGACAATGTATGTACATAGGTATGTACATTCATAGACACAATTAATTGAAAACATTATTTTGAATAAAACTCACGAAGTAACATCAAATCATCAAGTGTTTTATCATTTATCCTTGATCTGATTTTGGTTCCTAAGCAGCCTGCTGCTGAAAAAGCACGTTCAGACTCACAGCCTCAAAGATTCACAGATGACACGTGCAACTTGCGCAAGTTTGTACACGAAATATAACGATGTTGTCAATAATAATTCGATTGTGCTTGATAAATCAACCAATCGAAAAATTCGGGATTATGTTTTATAATCCCGGGACTTATCGGGTATTGAAAATCGTTCGGGATCCCGGGATCCCGGGATTCGGGATCCCGGGATTGGAATCCCTATTCATAATACATAATTTCTAACATTTAAAATATGGTTGTATTATATATATACCTACCAAATGTTATTAATTGTCATAAAAACACGGTTATGATATTTTTAAAATTAATAATACATAATAAAAAATACTTTATAAAATATTTATCAACAAGGAATATACGTCCTGGCTTTTGAGAAATTTCGGGACGAACTTTCCCATACTTTAATATTTAGGAATTTCATAAGGAACTTTGCTCTCGTGTCGGTCGTAATCTCACGGATGAAAAATGCAGTATCGCAGTTCCAGGAGCCCAATTAAAAATACTTTCTTATGCTTTTATACATATAACCAACCATAAGTAATAAAAATATATTACTGCTAGTATCTCTCGCTCATTATGTTTTAGATACATAGAATTACTTACATGGTTCTTTATGCTTTAATACAAAACATTTTATATCCATCTGGAATCCCTGGAAGCGAATCAAGTAAATTTAACTGTAAACTTAATCGATACGTTAACATGCCCAGCGGTCCTCCCACATATTCGAGCACTTTTTTTTAGAACACACATAATATACGTGTCCCAGAGAGACGCTGTTTGCATTTTGGACACCGCCATTATGCCATTGACAACAGCCGCCTTCGCTAAGTAGGCAGGCGAGTACACATTTTTAACAGTTACTCGGGCGCCTTGCAATTTATTGGAATTCGACTCTGACCGGTGCTCTTAAAACAGCATTCTTTTTCTCTCTCACCATTGCCGAAAGCGTTGCCTTTATATATATAGAAAATTGATCGAAACTCGTCTAAGGCGATCGCGAACGGTAACTGCTCGTAATTACAACCGTGAAAAAACAGAAGGGCTCTTAGAGGAGAGGAGTCATGACCATCGAGAGGTTCTCGACACTTGTTGCGCAACAGATTCGAACCGGTCATTTTGTTGCCCTGAAAAGGCTACAGATTCGCGACAAGTGTACTGGATGTCAAAGCGAGAGGACTCTGCTGAGTTATATAAGAGAATTGACTCTTGAGTTAAATCATATTACGAGGGATACTATACTTGAAATATCCATAAAATATGTCATAAAATTATCAATAATACCTATTTATTTAATAACTATAATACTTAAAATATATAATATATGTATTTCCTAAATATGCGTTCCATTAATGTCACAATAAATAAATTTAATTTAATTTCAATAGACAACAGTAAGTTAACAACAAACGACGAAAATATAGAGCGACAAACACTACATAGATATATTTAGATAGAAAGACGAAATGACGTCTCCATGATAGCAAAATATCTTAATTTACATCATGTATATGTAATAATAATAGGGAAGAATCCTTTGTTTCAAGAACATTAATCATATATCTATGTACAAAATATTTGTCTGTCAGACTATCGATAACCTCGATCTTAACCCAAGTCGCAACTAGCTCGTAAAGATACTAAATTTTATTACTTCCTTGTCTATAAAGATCATTAATAAGCCCGAAAGCTGTAACTATTAAAAGTCTTATGCTTGCATTATACTCTCTGAAAGTTTTCCGAACCGAAGTTACAACTGAAGTCGGCCGAGATCTACGACTTCGAGTAAGCGACCACACTGTCGCAAATTTCATATGCCGTCCGGACGGCGGCTTCTGTCACGTACAGCGATCGAAAAAAGTGCCAAATAATCGCAATTTTTAAATTGTCATATTATTAAAATTACGCTACTGATAATTATAAAAGTTTGTGTGGGCACTCGCCAATACAATATCAGTGAAAACTTTTCGGTCGTAAATATTCAATTTTCGCAAAATCTTTGTCGGCTTTTGCAAAATGCCAAAAGGCATAAAAATGATACTTCAGAATACGAACACCACATCTGTGACTATCCTAGAATTTGTCGCCATCGATTCTAAATAATAATTCGTTATAGTGTGACATTTATATAAACCGATCTAGGAAAATACAAAAGGATATTCGAAACGATTTTTTTTACCAAAATCAAGTACCACTAATTAGTTTTTAATTATTTAATTTTATATGAAAAAAATATAATAACGATATATGTTAGAAGAATATACTATCAAAAATATAATTAGTCCCTTTGGTGCCCTAAAATATTTAAAGTCTGTTAAAGTCCCCGATAAGCATGTGGTATTATAACTTGAACACGTGACCACGATGCAGCGCTCGACATGTGTGTTAATCATAGGACGCCTACGTGCAAACTGAAATTGAACCGAGTTACTCGTTCTATCTTAGTTTGCGAAACACCATATCATTATCTCTCTCACTCTCGTCACTTAACACGCGAGAGAGCGAAAGAGGAAATATCTCACCGCTCGCGCTCGAAAGAGCAGCTCCAACTTCGGTCCCTTTGACTGGGAAAATAATGTCGACAATGTTCGGAAGCGCTTGAAGCTGGCCAAGTCGACTGAATTACCCCCACTTTACCTCCCGTTCTCGGTAACTCGGATAACTTCCGAGTGATTTTAGAGCGGGCAAAACCGAACTCGACCGAAGTAACCCATTATATTCTCCGTCCTTGGGCAACCTGGCCAACTTTCAGAAGCATTATAGAAGACCTTAAACACTCCTTGAAACCTTCCGCGATAAACTTTTAACAGTATTCATCAACGAGACGAAACATAACTTTGAGAATTACATCAAGATTCGTCAATTTATAAGAACAGGTATAAAACACTGATCATTCAAAATTAGATGAAGATTATATGATACTTTAAATGCAAACATGTACCCAAAAAATATAAAAAAGAATCAAAGGTCAGTATTTAATTAGCATAAAATCTAATATTGCTTCATAGGTCAACATTAACGTAAGCCATTTCCAAAACTAGAATTCCAATAAAAATCATTAGAAACACAGTTTCAATTTTTTTTATAAAGATTTAGATCTTTAGATTTAGATAGAAATTTGATAATAATATTACTTAAATATTAAATTAATTAATAATCATAACAAAAAGTAAAAGCTCATTTTATGGAAAATAAAACCGAATGTTTAGGAATTTAATAGCACTGAGATGCGATTTCTTATCATCCTATATATCTTTGAATAGAATAACTTTAGTACAATTCAAAGAAATTTAAAAAATATTTGTATGTGTATTTTGGTTTTCCTCTATAATCTTCAACTATAAGTATGACAACATAATGAAATTTCAGTTACAATAATTACATTTACACCATTAAGTTGTGACACTTTTTAAGTTGAGACATAAATTCAACAGCCTGATTACTCAACCTCTTACTTCTTGTCCTTAGCACATAGTCATTTTTTGTATTAGAATTAGAAATTATCCTAAATAAGTAGCGCAAAATTATATCTAATCTGATTCAGAATAATACCTCGTTTATTTAATTGAAATAATTGCCCACAAGATGTTTCATTGTTCACAATGCTATATATTAATTATTTATTAATTAGTTCCCAAAAACTGTAACAGAAGTTCTATTGTACCGTCAATCATGTTTGCTTCTAACTTTGAACATAATATACTCTTTATACACACACTCAACATCCAAGAAAGCACAAAGCAAGCGTTTGTTTTCAAGTTCCAAGTTTTCTCATTAGTTAAAGAGTTAGAGCGCACCAATATGAACTTCAGATTCAGACACGTGGTCACATATATTATATAAAATGCGTTCATAATAGACACGCTTCGCAGGAGTTAATTAAACGTGCGTGCAGGGAAATGAAGTTGAGTTCAACGCACATAATCCAGGGTCAGTGCTATCCAAGACCAACAAAAAAGTGATAGTCAAGACTCTGAAAGCATCGTACAATGGTGGACGGAAACCGAACGTAATCAAAGAACATCCACGTCCTGGGAGAGAGAGATGTCCTGGAAGACCGGTAGGACCTGTTTGGGACCGCCGACGAGACAGGAAGTGAGCCAGTCGTCCATCCACGTTCAATGTCGGTGTCAAGTGGAAGAGTACTCATCCGAGACGAAACCGATGGACCGCGACATACGTAAGTGCGTTCCGCCACTCTTATATAATTTCTGCCGACGATGGCAAGTGTAATTTGCATCAAAATAGACTCGGACGTGCACGCACAATTACTGAAATCTGAAGCACTGCGAGTTTATTTCGTTGTAAAAAAAAACATGAAGCAACAATTACAAAACATGATTAATTAAAGTCATAGAATATATTCAAAAGTCCATCTACCATTGCTCGATTTTTTCACATGCTCTTCGACGATCACAGGCTCTCATTTTTATTAATCAACTTCAATTCCACACACCACGTGTTCCGGTTGATAATTGACAAATGTCCGGGTGACTTCGCTGATGACAATTGTCATCGCCCATGTAATACTTAACAATAGGAGCATGAACCTAAAAATGACATAGTTTCCTCCTGCACACCATTGTAATTCTTTAAACGATTCAATCCACCCATCTGAGGGCATTTTTAAATGAGATATAAAAAGCGTTACCAAGTTTTCTTCACACAACTCCACGTATATGTTTGGATCAACTCACCTGCAACAATGAAAAAATACAACATTAATATTTAGTTTGCTTTGACTAAAAATTAGCACCTATGATTCAACAGGAATATATGTACATACCAGCCATTTTGTTTGAGCGTTTAATATTTAACCAACACCGGTCGCATACTTTTCGAAAATAACAGGTTTCGGTTAAAGGAGATTGGTGAGGAAGAAAAAAGTTGTTCAGTGCATTGAAAAAATACTGTTGTATAATAAATGTCGACACTCTTTGAGACACGCACTTACATAGGTAATGAATATTCCTACTGTTTTTGATTCGATTCGTGAGACATGAAATGGTTAAAAAGTGAGCTTAACAATGCCGCTGTGCATATGAATATTTTTAATACATATTCAAGAATTCAATAGAACAAAAAGTAGAAGAATTTAACACACGAGAGAGTGACAATTGAAATGAAATTCTAAGAATGCATGCGAATTTTTTATATACTGAATATTAAAAAATATGATTTTGTACGTAAGATTTTATCAGATGTAACCAAGGCCTCCGAGAGCAAACCCGGGCCATGGGAAAACAATGATTTCGGGCCTAATGACAAAAATGGTATTTTATAGTTCATTGATTGTTCCTGACACTCACTTTCAAATTGTTTTGTTTATTTGTATAATTTTTTAAATATACCTAGGCCTTAGATATGAAGTTTTTTGTTGTATAAATAAATACATATAAGTTTCCATTGCATTTAATAGTTATCTATAATTTTGTCTATTCAACATATCTATATTTTCATCACTTGATATCATACGTCAACATAAAAATTCTGACGCCTATGAACACATGTTTTTTGATAAGTGGCACTAAAAGATCTGAACCACTCCACAAGGGAATAAATATATGCAAAGCATTATCCCAAAATTTGAGAGGCCACACATGTTACTACCACAGTGCATTGGATACCAGTCCAGAACTCAGTTGTATAAACAGCGCAGATAGAGATTACGATCGGCACAATAGTGCAATAGACACGAGCAAACAAAGACCCATATAACCGGTCGTGTGGCTTGTCTTTATCGAGACTATTGTGGCATACCTTTCTCGTGTGTTTGTACGGCATTACGTAAACCCAAAGAGGGATTTATCTCAATAAACGAGGGATGGGAATTCGCACGGTGTCGGGTTCCGAGTAACGTAATAATAATTGAGAATGTTTCCCGATATGTAATATAACATCGAAGGCATTAGCATATCGTGTATTGATTTCTTGTTTGTAAATGTCAACTATGTGCATATTGAAGCTGTTCAGAATTATATACATAAATTGTGCACAGACTGCGCATGCGTATGAGGATGGATATTGATGTAAAATTTTCAGAGGTGAATGCGAGATTTTGGCGGAGACCTATGATGAATTTCCGCATTATGCTGATGATTGATGGGTTGTCGTTTTAATTTGACGCGTAATAAGAGAAGTGTGAGGTGGTGAAATATATTAAAAGTATATGAGAAGTGTAACAAAAAAAAACAGCTTTGTCTGCGATAATTTAATGGTCTAATAAAAATGATTCGTGATAATAGTTATATTTTGATCTTAGCTTATTCTACATACAAAGTGTAATAAATAAATGTATAATTCGTTTTCTCACGTTTACAACTGTCATATCAGACGCGTAGTTTTTAAAAGAATTTATTTTTTTGTATTTCCAAAAATGGTAATATCTTAAAATACAGAAATGTTATAGCTGTAGCTTCCTAAACTTATTATAGGTGTACGATTATCAGCTTAAGAATTAAATCACACATACATTAAACATTTGTTTACACAAGTCTATACATAATATGAAAACAAACTCATGTTTAATGCATAATCTAAGATATTCATAATTCATTATAATTTTTCTCGCTCTCCTGCTCATCTCTCGGATCATCTCCGTTGCGGCGGAAGCGGAAGACGAGGAAAAAAGTACATGAAATAAATCACGACGACAACAAAAGGCGTGCGAAATTTAGAATGACCCTTTCCAGTTTAAATCGCCCACGAGTTTTGTAAATCCACTCCGTGAGAAACGTTAAACGCCAAGATTTTTCCTCACCTTTGAACTATTTCCAGCTCCGGGGCAATAATCGAGATTTCGACACGGTTCGAACCTAAATCTACTATAAATTTAACGGTCCGAGATCGTTTTTCAACGCGCACCATTAGACCAGATATCCTTTAAAAACTTTTAGATCGAGATATTTGACCTTTGATGTTGCGCCCGCATTCTGCTGCCATCATTTGTGATTGACCGTTAAAAATGGTTGATGTTGGCAAAATATGAGTGCATTTCTGAGTTCCGCTTCTAACGAGCGAAAGTCTCGAAGTATCGGGAAAGTTTTGCGTTCGAGAAGAATAAATAGAAGAGAGTATATTTCGCTTGGTAAAAGTGTAAAGTCAGCGGTTCGCTCTTCTGCAACAATGAAAGAAAGCAGCCGAGCGACGGTTAAAACACTTTGTTGGTAATAAATAGAAAATCGATGATGATTGGGCGCTTTGTTTGTCGTTATTGAAAAAAGATGGTAATCTATTTTTCCCTTCGTAAGAGAGCAGTATATTACAAAGACGTTTACTAGAAACAGCAACATCATAAATCAAATGTCCAGTCTTGCCTTATCTCATAGGTCATTCTGCGTAAGAGGGAAAATTTTACTAAAATATAATATAATATCGATTTGTTTCGCAAACTACGAAGTAAAATCAATAGATAGATTAACTGTATAATACAAATAAGTATCAATTACCTCAGATTTGGTTTTCTATTTTTTTCTAGATCGTGATTAATTAACTAAAGTGGCACGAGAGCTATGCATGTATTATATATGGTATACAATTAACAATTAGTTCGATGCAAAAATAATAATGCACGCTGTTAAAAATTATACATGATAATAATTACATAATAAAAAAATATCGTAAGATGTACTACAATAATATTTTTTATTAAAATATAATACTTTAGATAAATATTGAGGGGTGAGGCAGAAAATCTTATTAAAATAACTAGCTTCGCCCGCGTTTTTTTTGGTTGCTATATTTTGCCTAATCCACTTGTGGCATTGCGACATAAAATTGACAATAAGAGAAGCATTTATTTCATTGATATTTAGCGTCTGTCTTTGTAACTTATTTATTACTATAGCGAAACAATGCGAATTAAGAATTAACTATATGATAAATATATTCTCGCCTATCTTGAATCGAAAAGCGTAGCTAAAATCCGGTGAATTCAATTTATTATTTTAAGAGTAGTAGCACATTCATTTTACTCAATTAACTGATATTATAATGGATGCATAAGAAGATCCTATTTATCTCTGATTTTCTGAATTAATGTTAATTAGCAAAGCATTTTATTTTCAACACTTGACAATATGTGATTTTTTTGTTTAATATTATTCATATGTAAGTGCATATTCATGTTTTAGATGCTCCGATCGTGACATTATGTCATAAAATTGACCATGTATGAAGCATTCATCGTTTCTATTAACTATTATTGTGATTTGATAATTAGTTAATTTCAGAAATAAACACAATTTTGTCTTCAAATTATCAGTATAAAATATTCCGTTACATTATGATAGGCGGTAGCCATATCTTTACAATGAAGTAAACACAATCAACAATACTAAGTAAGTAGTGAGACACCAGACTGAAGTCAAAGTCTGTTTATTTATTATAAACTAGTATTACAGCTTACAATCAATTGATGTCACTGCACGACCTAGTTTAATTATTTTTTTAATAATTCACCACAATATTTATTTGCGAGATAAGGAAAATCTAGGAAACTCAATATGTGACAATCCTTCTAAATTATATGATAAGCACCTATAATGATCTCCTAGACACGATATAAATTGAAAAACACTAGGGTTCGTATGGGATTCGAACTCAAGTTTTTAAAGTATTAGTCACCGACTTTATAGTGACTCCCAACAAATCACTGGTATATCGTGCTCACAAATATTGTATAAAACAGATATTTTTATAAAAATCATCCTTAAAATATTAGCTTTATTTTCACCAACGCAGTGCAAAATTTTTAGTTTCATAAATTTCCTTAAAAAGTACTGAATAGAAAAAAAATGAGATATTTAAAATAATAATTATTTTACTAATAATTTGCACTATGTATTTTGTCCAATTATATATGAAACCAAAATTTTACATACAATAAGCTCCCAATAACACGGTAAATTTCTCACCAATACTGTGACGATGAGCGTTGATATCTTGGACGGACTGTACGAATCAAGCCTGTGTGGTAATATATCCTCCCTTAGGCTCACTCACACATAATGTAACGGGCACCCAAATAGCACGTCTCAAATTTACTTTGTTATTGGGGGGTCTACTGTAGCTATAAAATAATATGTTAAAAAATAGTTTGGTGTAAAACGCAAAAAATAAAAAGTTTTAAGACGATGAGATTGATCAATATAAATTTGCAGGATGCAATTATACCCATAACGTTTTCTAACCCATGCCTTTCGGGTCTCGTCCCCATGTATATGATAATATAATCTTTACATCTTCAATCTCAATCCGCTTAAAACAAACATTAAATGCGTTTTTTCAAGGACAAGTTAGAATGAACCACGCTTCGCGCAGGTGTAACATTGATTTGTATTTGTATACATTTTTTAATGGTTACAAATGTTGTCATGACCGGTTTTACATTTCGTTAATTATTTCACTCGCCTGTCCATACGCCATTACGTTTTCTTTCTCGTATATATTCACGAAGGAAAAAAACAGCTAAAAGCAGCAACAATCGGCCTCGTATCTTGAGATTCTACGTCTCAATGGGTATAATTTGTTTTATGACCAAGTGCGGATAAACGCCGAAAAACGGCTCAATAAGAGAGTTATGGCTTGTACCGTTACGCTCGTGTATATCCACATTATGGAATCAATCAACAACAGATAGTTATAGGCCTACACCAGAAGTGAGCGCCGTCCGGAAGATTTAAATTACAAAATTACGAAACTTCAAGGTTGCATTCGAATTTTCCTGGGGGCAAATTGGTACTCAAATGCCGAAACTGCCTCAAATGACCCGAAGCTTGAATTTGAACCATAAATTGCCGTGAAACGATTTGAATTCATTATAAAATGATGGAATGTCATTATTATTATGAGGTGCTTTATTTTTACATGTATTAACAAAACGATGATGGTGTGAATTTCAGATGAGAAATCGCGCGATTGTTGGTTATTGTAACATCTTTCACACTATAATGGCGAGAATGCAGAAGATTGCGAGATGAGGGATTGTGTGTGAAAAAGTTGCATATGTGCTAAAATAAATTATGATGCTTATATAACATTTAAGCAATACAAAATTAATCGTCACATTATAAATAAATCATCATGAGCCTGACCAAATTATTTAAATCATAATAAAGTTTAGTTAAAAGTAGCTCAATTTTATCATTATCGGTTTTGTAAAACTACCACTTTAACTTAACAGGCGTTTTATTATATATAATTTAATCTACTAATGATATTTTTAATAAAAGCACAATGGAAAAATAGGATTAGACTGTGGAAAACAAACATACCTGATTTCATAAAAATAATATCTTAGAATATCAGACAATGTTTATCAAACCTAAAACAACAAGTTTGTAGTAGTAACTTCATCACTTCTAAAATCATAAGAATTTAAGATATAAGCGAAATCGCTTGTTGAATTTCCCTAAGCTTTTAATCACTCATTTAGGGTGTGTCTATTTTATTTTTATCGTGATGAAAATATTTATAAAAAGTATATGTAATAACAAATCACCCACAATTGAGTTTAAGTAAAACATTTGATTTCTATATAATGTCTTTGGGCCATTATATTATAGAAAAAAATGTTTTTAGTTTAAGTTTATAATAGGAAAATGGAACATTATTTTTAAGTAATGAGATAAAAAACACGAAATGGGTTTTACAATAAAATTTAATAGTAATGTATTTTGCTAGTTAGATGACGTAACATCAATAACATTATTCTTATACAGTTCGTGACGTGAACTGATGAATATAAATTAATTAATTCAACATCATGACGATCGCAGTTTCCCATACTTTAATTAAACACATTTTGAATAAAATAATTTCGATAATATCTTGACAGGCATATTGACACGGTTTTTGTACAAGTTAATAAATCAAAACCCCATTCTATTGTACAAGATTTATCTGTGATTAATTCGTTGGAATTCGGCCACGCTCAATTTTGATTGAAACGAAAGTGAAAAACAAACAAACTGTCGTTTGCTTTCAAGACAGGTGAGGTGAACCTTGACGGCCTTTGCTTATGAAAAACTATTGGCACAATCGAATCCAATTGCCAACAGAGCAGAGAGGAAATCTTCAATTAGAGAAGCTGCGTGTAGGAGCAAGCACACACGGATTACTTTACCCACGTCTTCGAGTGCAAAATGAAAACATACCGTGTGTATATGAGCGTTTCATAATAGTTGAACAAAGCAAAAGGACCAAGAAGCGAGGGCGTACGGGATGTTTACAAAGAGAACGGTGGCATAATTGAGTTAATCCTGGGAAAATTTCAAAAGAGCTCCACACGCCGACGCGGGTCGAGGTAATTGGAGAAAATAGAGTTTTAATATTAATTTCCAATTAGTTTTGTGCGGGGAAAATAGTATAGAGACGTTAAACATATATAGATAAATGTGGAGCTTTCGTTTTTTAGGATATAAATAGAAAATATCCCTTGGATACGAAAAAGGTTCGAGGGCGTATTTCAATGCTGAATTTGTGTATATAGAAATCCTAAATTTAGATTTGTCGGAATTCACTCAAATATTTTATTATTGTATTATATAATATTTACGGTGCTAATTGAAATGAGCTATATTTAATGAACGAGAGTCGTTTTCAGCAGCTTCAATCAGTGTTTGTATAACAATTATTTATAATTGTAATTAGAAAACAGTGTCGGAATTTCGCTCCTTAGATATTCCAGGCAAATGTTGGTTTAATTTTACGACTGTAAGTTTAATTACAAAGAATGTTGAATTAATGAAGCAAGACGTCTCCATTTTTTCACTTGAAGCAAATCAAGAGACATTAGAATAAATTATTTCATAAAAAGATTTTGTGGCGACCGTTTATAGTATAAAATGCGATAACGATGTTTCTCAGAACTACTTCAAATGTATAAATCGTGGTAAGACCTTTTTAAGAAATATGGTAATCATTGGATTATCTCACATTTAGTCGTCAAATAGAACAGAAAAGACAGCGCATTTAATGACTTATATGTACATATTTTTCCACATCGGAATTAAAAATAAGCCACTCTTATCGATTATTCCAGGTATACAATCACATATTTATAATCATTGTAAAATGTCGTCATTAGATAACATCCAAGAAACTACACATATGAATATTGCAATCACTCGAAACGGAACGATCTAGGTGATTTTTTTTGCTGCAATAATAGTTTTTATTTATTTTGCTGTAACCAAGCTTCTTCAGCTAAATAATTGTATGCATCACAATCATTGTCACGCGATCGTCGTAAAAGTTAGTATGCCCTAATATCAATAGATAAAAAAAATACGTTATATTAGCATTTATACGGTTTGATCGACATTAACCTCAATCTTCATACGTACTAAGTATATATTACATGTTCGCGTTTAAAACGTACCTAGTTCAGTTAAATCTAACGTATATGTGCATTTAATCGGAAGCAATGATAATGTTTATGTATTATAAAAGGAAAAACTCACTTTTCAGCCTCGGAGCCCGTCACCGGGAATTCAAAATTTGAAGATTGTTTTATGATTATTCTTCTAGTCCTCAACACATTATGTATATATTTAATTTTCACAGTTATAACACACCTGGTTAATTTGCAATCTAATTATTTATAATGAGTCAAATCGAACAACGCAAATGACGAATTAATGAAAATTATTGTCGCGTAGCAAAATTTTATTTATAAATAATAAATAATAATTATTTAAAACTGTTGTCACGTTACTGTCGGCCATCTTGTTTTATATTTGAATGCTTATTTTTCATTGGTCGAAACAACAGAACGCATATAAGCTCACAATATTAATTTAAAAAAATCTTAGATTATGTGTTTTGAAATGTAAAATTCAAATTAAATTAGAAACACATTATTCTTTAAAAAATCATGGACACAATAAGCAAATCAGTTATTTTAATAACTATAAACTGAATCGAAGCATATCTTCAAGGCTTGCGAATATACATATTTAAGACAATAGATAATAGCGAATTTTCATCGCTGTATTGTCACTTAATCAGCCACAGCTTCTCAACGACCTCATTCACTATTCATTCAATGTTCTATAAATCCCATCGACATTTACGTCCGTTTAAACAAACGTAGATACATCGCTTCCAAGAAAAATACTGTGCAGTAAAAATAAAGCTTGGCGCAGATAAGGCACGAATTTTCATGCGAGAAATGGGTGACGACAAGAACGTGACTTTCCGGAAGACCTGCATAACGTAATGGAAAATCGTGGAAGTGAGATACATACTAAAATATGGATCGTATAAGCCGCTCAAGCATTTTGTATACTGGCAGCATATTGCCCATTTCTCGAGGCATCCGATTGTTTTCTTTTTCAATCACCGCAATTACCTACCGCTTCTTCTCTGATCTAATCTAATCTGATAACCATAAAACCGAAATTTGATTCCGCCCTATTTCGCAAGCAAATTCCTCGCTAATGTGCGATCATGCACCGGCTAATAGACTGTGTTCGGTCACGTTTGCGCCTTTCTATTCCACTTGCTGCGCTGCTACTACTTATACTGTATTATCTTTAGAGTTGGTCGACAGGTTGAGGTTGTTCGCATGGTGTCCACCTTGAACCACTTGCCACATACTTCGGGTGGCACTTCCTTGTGGTCACACGGATTTTTAGCACTCTTGCACCGTCAGCAGCCTTCGTGGAGGTCGTTGTAAATAGCTCTATTGAAAGCTATCGAGCGAGAATGTTTGCCAGTCATTTTGTTGACAAAATCAAATTTGAGTCATAGATTAACTTTTGAAACTTTAAAGTATTCCATGCTTTTTCTTCCAGAGAGAATAACTCGAAACTTTCTAAGAATGCGATTAGAAAATGTGACTTTCGCGGCATTCTGGACTGTCTTCTTTAGATAGAAACGAGCATGATCGCATTAAGCAATACTCAAGACAAAGTCACCACGCTATGAAATTTCTAAACTAAATTAAATTCATCTAAATAAACTGTAATGAATATGCTTAGAATTAATGATTTTGTACTGGGATTGAACGAAATCAGTTTCGTATACAAATTCGGGATTTTAAAACAAAATTAAATTTGTATTTTTTTTATCGGAAACAATAGTGCAGGAGATGAAAGTAATATTTTAAGAACGAATATATGAACCGAAAAGACGCAGAGATGCTATGATGATATCTAAAAGCTAAAATGATAAGCTAAAAATTAGATAAAAAAGTTTAGCTTATCATTTTATTTTCTAAATTGAGTTAACGAATTATTTAAAATTTTATTTTTCATAATTAATAAATATTATTATACTAGATCCATTTATCAGGCTAGTATTTTATATTTATTTTTAGAAAGAAATACTGACGCGTGAACAGCGGCGTAGCTATGGGGGGAGCGGAGGGGGCGGGCCGCCCCGGGCGGTACTTCCTTGGGGGCGGCATATTCGCGATGGAATCGTCTAGTGTGGTTCTAAACCCTGAATAAACTAAAATTTGCAAAATATTATAAGTAATTGATTTCTTACAAAAAAGAATTTAAATATTTTGAGTTTAAATAATTTATTCTATAGGCAAATCATCCTCGTATTTAATTATTAATCGATCACCTGTACTCTCCGATTGTATGCAAATTGCTATGAATATGGCATGAGAATGGTTAGCTAAACGTCTTCTGAAATGAATTAATATGATGCGTGTGTGTACACACAAGCATTTAATCCCCCTATTTAATTAAGTGTGTCATAGCTCGTTTGTGTCATGCGGTTATGACTGTATGCCTTAATTGAAGTACATAATTACGATCATAAAAAAACTGTTTGCATAGAACGCGTTATCATTCTTTAGAATGCGTAATATTTAGATTTTGACACATTTTCTTCATAATTGTCTAATTTATGCATCATCTATCATTGAATCGCAGGAAACGTTAATTGAGGTATCCGTCGAAAAGATCTAATACTAATAAGGCCATTGTCAAAGTACGAGGGCGATTGATTTTGATAGCATCGAACTTGTCAGTTGTTATCTATCTATGTGTATTTTAACTTTATTAATACATTTTCTGGATTTACTACGTGATCAATTGCAGGACAATGATTTCCATCGCAATTTTTAAGTTTTTATTTGACTCACGACTCATTTCGACACTCTTATAAGACATTCATCGAATTTGATTTTTACATAATGGGTGAAAGGTAAACTTTGCCATTTTAAAGACGTGTTGCAGTCGATACGTTCTGACATACGGTGTGTGCATGTCAAGTCGGCTTTGGTCATTTAGTTTTGACATTTAGCGAGCCTTTCATTGATTTACGGCCGCTGTGAATTGATGAGTTATTATGTATAGGCTAAAAGGTTAACTATGTGTATAGAATAATAATATATTTTTTAGTAATTAACTAATTACAATGTAAGACAAAATAACTCGATGTGTGTTTAAAGTTATTATTATTATCAACAGTGTATTACTTTTAAATATAGTAAATTTATATTTATTATTGTTTTAACAAAATACTTAAAAATGACAATATATCGCCAGTATGGATCAAAACAATTATGCACTGATTTCATATTTGTTGTTAGTTTTAGAAAGCGCATTTGCCTTTTAAAAGCGATTATAGTAGCAGTTTTATTATTATTGTTGTTTAATAAAATCGTCAATAATGGAAAACATATTTACAAGACAAAAACTATTAATCGAGACATTATTTTACAAATAAATCAGATTATTAAATCTGTATTGAAAATAAATTTTTATTTTTAGCTTTTACATATGAAGCTGTAAAACCGATAATAGGACAATTATACTTAATAACATTATGCAGAAATTATTAAGCAATTTTCTAGAATGATTTTTATTTTATTTTAAATTTCACTTTTTTAATTTACATATTTATAATTTAGTATTAAAACTTGTGCTTTAAATGAAGTCAATATATTGTTATTTAATTAAAGTTATATTCTAAGTAAATACACTATTTATTATTAATTTAAATTATTTTAATTAATCCTTATAATTTTTTTTCATTAGAAATAAATCGTTTGAAATTAAAATAAAAGGAAAAATTATTCATTAGACAACGATTCCTTTTAAATAGTGTCCATGTGTACAATTTTGCCCTTTTGGACTTCTCAGAAAGGCAAGGGTACTAAATCTCGGGTTTAAGGGATGCATCAGTGGCGCGTCAAACTGTTCATTGATAGTGTCACTTTAAGCGTCAACCATTTTTTTCGAATCCCATTTACGTTACGCAGTAATTAAACATTAACGAGCCAAAAAATGATTTTGTAAAAAGTGTCTTATTTAAGCAGTGGCGTAACTAGGGTATGTGTCGCCCAAGGCGATCCTTAAAATTGCCGCCCCCCCTCCCCATATATTTTTTGCAGAATCATAAAATCAGCATTTCTTAAAATAATAAATTGGTTATTATTAAGCTCTTATTTGTGGATTTATATATGTTTTAGTGTATTCAAGATTAAGAACCACACTGGACGATCCCATCGCGAATATGCCACCCCCAAGCAAGTGCCGCCCGGGGCGGCCCGCCCCCTCCGCCTCATCATAGCTACGCCATTGTATTTAAGTGGCCGCCACTGTACATCATAATCGATAATAATAATGCAAAATAAATATTTTTTAAAGCAAGACAGAAAATAATGATAACATTGTAATTTTACATATTAATCAATTTAGCTAAAATCATTATATAGTAAATTTAAAGTTTATTTTATAGCACAATAGCATACAAATTCATTCACATTCGATACACATTTTTCTGATTACCATATTTTTTATTATTATTTTGACACAGAAACTTCTTCAGTCAGCATTACTTTTTTTAGAAAATTACTCACCGAGAATTCTTGAAAAGAAAATGAATAAATTACTCGAATGAACTCTAATTATAATAAGCACAAACTACAATATATTACAATTAATTAAAACTCCAGACGAAAACAACTAATCTTGTGTTATAAACTTATCATATTTGCAAGCGGTAGATATGAATATTTGTATATGACCTTAGCATGAGCAAATTATATAATATTTGCGTCGTTTATTTTTCGTATTATTAATAATACAAATTGGTTGATTTATTAATTAATTTATGAACACCATATGCTTTTCCATTGACAGTTTAATTTATCTACCTATTTCATGTTTAAGATAAACTTTACAACATCGCGTTACACATGTTTCAACCACAAACGCGGACAGAGATAACGAACGAAAATAAAACGCAAATGTGCCGACAAATAAACAATTTTGACCGCATCTAAGCCCGTGTACCGTTTGGATATATCACATAGGTAAAAGTGCAGGTGTTAACGAGGAAGATGTTTGCATAGTGTGTAAATAAGAATACTAACTCGTGTTGGTTCGGAGCATTTAACGGTTGGCACGAATTATGTAGGTACAGTGTTTAGAGCTGTTTAGAAGGTAGAAAGAAATCTTATAAAATTGGATCAAAATAAGATTTTTAACAATTATTGATCAATGTCTTTTTCATGATAATATTTCAGTACTATTAAAAATATAAGGGGCGAACTCAACAAATTATAAGTTTGTTTATTCAAAAAGCGTTTTTATACTTTCACCACTCAATAACCTCATCTTGAATGGTGCTGATTAGAACATTGGGCTTTAATATTCTCAAACACTTAAATAGTATAAAATAAATTTAAATACTTAATAATAATTCATCATTTACGACACCCCTCTATGCGATTCAAAACATCTCTATTAAAGGACGAATTTCGGCGATTTAAAGTATATATACCTGAGTATTATTGCTGCCTACCTGTTGTTTCCATTGGCCTTGCTAGCGTGGCCGTTGGATCTAGTTTTGGGCCCCATTTTGAGACTTATTAGTCCAATGAAACGACACTCAAGAACCGTCCGCCGGCGACTATCGCGGGGTAATGAGAGACGACCTCATTATTATCGCACAACACACGAACGACACCCACCTGACCAATGGGCGATTTCGAAATGGAGCAATATGCGAAATTTACATGCGAACATACCAAACTGACATATTTAGCATAGCATATATCGCGAGCGAATCAGAGAAGATCGACTGGATAGAGATGTGATGTCGCACGCGATTGATGAGCGAAAAAACGGGCAAAATGTTAATGAGTCAACAGACATGACTTTATTTAATTAAGCAAGTTTTATTTACTTTTATAAATTATGGAGATAATAGTTGATATACCATAGAATCTATCATAATATGTTGGAAAATCTCTTGAATGAAAAATTCTTTAATGACAATACATTACACGATTGCCTAATAAAATAATCCAACTTGAATACTTTCGAGATGTTTTATAAGATATTTCGACACATACTCTAAACCGAGAATTAGGTAAGATGTGGATAAAAAATTATTCACAAAAGAAAAAGACTTTCTGGTACCTGTTTATTAAAAATATAATAAACCAAATTCAGCGAAACATGATAGACTTTTTACTGGTGATAGGCGACTTACTCTATGACAAAAAAGTGTAGGCCCTCTCTAAAGTGCGCGGTCCTTCCTCGGTTGACGACTCAAGATCCACTGTCCGGGCGTGGCTCAAAAGCATTTATATTCCTGACGTAGGATTTTTTTTAAATCAAAAACATTTCATAAAACATGACTCATAAGTATAAGCTACGCTTCCTTTTTTTCTTGGAAAGTAGTTTTAATGTTCCGAGAAACGGTGTTATTTCATTAAGTGTAGTAAACGGTCGCCACGAAGTAAAGCTTAACAATTTCCAATTTGATTTTTACGAAAAAAATAAAGTACAATTAATTTTTGGGGACTTTGAGTTTTTTTCCTAAGGTCCGTCACATTTTTAAATTGATAGGGGACTTACTGTGATTTTTATATAATATATTTAAACGCATACTTCAAACCAAGATTTAAGTAAGATGTAGTGCATTAATAAAATATTTACAAAAATACTTTCTAGTACCGGTGTATCAAAAATATAATAAATATAATTTAACGATACACGATGGTCTTTTAAAATGAATTTTTGAAGCCGAATTGACTTTTCTATATAAAGTTCCATTACACTTTTCAATGAGTTTTACTAAATGATAACACAGAAACAGTTATACATTGATCTTACTAGGTACAGATCTGATGTCTATGGTGTGACTTAAATCCATTGATATTCCTGGCGAAAGGGTTTCTCAGAACCAAAAAATCTCAAAAAGTATTACTTATAAGCAAACACCACGCTTTTTATCTGAATTCTGAGAAACAGTGTTATCTCATTAGTCAAAGTAAACGGTCGCCAGAAAATTAAGCGTGGTAGTTTATTCAATAGATAATAAACATTGCATTAAACATTGTTATAATCAGTGAATAAATATCAAGATTTTTCAGAATTTTCTTTGACACCTATATGCATTTTTCTTGTAAATTCTCTACATCTTTGAAATATTACAGATACGGTATTTTTTATAGTATAAACGTTCCTTAATTAACCATAAAATCGATTGGCCAAGACTCAATTTGTAATAAATACAAAGTTGGCATATTTATTTTACTATCCTTTATTTTTATAAGCTTTACACCAAATTATGCATTGTTTTATGGAAAAAATTTCAGAACAGGAAATGACAAAAAATATCAGTTCATGAGATTAACGACTCCTGCTTTTTAGTAAAAAGACCAATTTTTACGAAAATGCATCGGCTAAATCCACTAGTGTTAAAATGATATTTTTTAGCTCCTAAATTGATAAGAGTAAAAAGAATTTTAAATTCTTCAGACGAATTTCAATCTGGGAATCTAATTTTCGGTCTACATTAAATCTATTTGATGTATTTATAGCACACAGAAAAATTAAAAATACATACAAAATACTCATGCGTGAGAATAATATTGTTGTGTTTCATAAAGAAAGTATGGTAAAAATTATCAGTATGAAATTATTTTTTAAATTATGTTAACATATATATATTTACTTCGAAACCTACATTAATATATTAATACTAAATCTAGATTGTCTCAGAAATGAGTATTTGCCATGAAGATTCAAACTCAAAAAGCAATGGAGTGATTACACTTATTCAAATATCCTATAACATTCATAAACCAATTTTCATCCAATCCCGGCGAACCCTTCCAATTACATTTCGGGCTACATTTAAGCGCGCAATTCGCATTCTAAGCGCAAAGCACGCGCAGAAAACGATAACGGTCAAAGACGTGACATCGTTTCTTAACCCTTCTCCACCGGGTCACGTATTGGGGAAAGACAAGCTCGTCACTTTGGTGCCGATGGGTCCATTACGCCACTGACCCAAAAATTTGCTCGCCTGCAATTTGGGCATTGGTTTTTTCTTCCTCGTCTTCAAGACGATAATGACTCTGAAACAACTCGTGTGTGCTATTGAACCGCGTTAATTGCACCGAGAGCGTTGAATTCTTGCCGACCTTGCTTCGTGACTTTTGCCTGTGTTTTTGCCATCATTATTAATTTATAATACACATATAACCCTTTACTGTTATTTTGATGAATTTTCTTCCTTAGAAATATGTTAATAATCTAATAAAAAACGAATCCTTAATAAACTTACTAAGTAAATGTTAGCGTTATGTAGCAGCACTATAAAATATAATTGATGAGCAATTATTAAACATATTTTTTTTACAAATAAATATTTATAACGTTTAGAATCAATATAAAGCATTTGCTATTATTTATTCACCTCATTTGCATACATGTAGAGCAAATCAATAAGACTATTATTTAGAAATCAGAACACTTTCACGTTTTTAAAAAGTAATTTTAATTAATAAAAAGCCAGTATTTGCTCATGTGATTGGATATTATTAATGGAACTCGTTTAATATCAGAATTGTGTTCTATTTTGGTAAAAAATAATATAAAACATTGATGATAGTTTCATCCTTAGACATACTAAGTTATCGTCATATCCAAAAAGCATGGAAAATAAAAACAAATATGTTCAATGCTATTTTACATTTACTTAAAAGTGTATTAATGTGACATTTTGAAGTTTTATTCTTTGCTGATTATATTGCAATAAAATACTAATAAATAAGTAGTAAAAAACTAACGATATAAAATTTTTGTCAAGCTTAAGGATGTTTTTCTTACATGCATATTCTATGTACAAAAGGTGAAGGTCGACCAGATTTTTATCTGTTGACCACAACTTAAAATAAAAATATAGTGGTTTATATTTATTTATAGGCATTTGTATTATATAGAAAATGTATGGAATTATATTGCATTCTTAATGACATTGAATAATTTGCACATCAATTTTAAATTAAAATGTTAAAATTAAGTTAAACTAAATTTGTTATTTATTGTCTATAATATCTGTATTTCTATCGAAGCGGTCAGGGCATATACATTTTTTATGACACTGAAATATTTATGCGTAATAAGATATTATTTAAAATATATATTATAAATATAGTTTTTAATACACACAGTACTTAATGAGTCGCAAATGTAATTTTTCGGAAGATATTTAATGCATTTAACTGTTATTTTCCTTAATAAAACTATCGCGAGACAATAACCAAACGAGCGTAACACCTTAGTAACAACTTTTATGTAGTTAATAAATCATATTTTTGCCAAGTTACAAGTCCTCAAACTATTTTATTAAAGCGAATATTAATCTAAATTAAAATCTGGCCATTACAGTAAAATAAAATTCGTTCGCACCTTAATGTTGGTATAAATAAAATATTTAGTTACAGTTACACATCAACAGCATATATTAACACAAAAGTTTCAAGACTTTATCGATTAAATTTTGTTTTATTTATATACTACTTTAACACGCACTTAAGGAGATTGATTATTGATTGAAAATATCTTATAAATATAATTTTAATTACGAGTCTCTTTGCAAAATCATATCAAAAACATCAAACACAAACTGTTTGGTATTTATATCCTTCAATTATGATACATGAGACCATTCTTTATTAGCCATTTAACACGAATTCCGCTGCAACGAATCCATTATGAAATAATTACATCTGAAACATGACACGTTCAAATTAATTCCACATGTGGGTCTCAGTTCCACATTTTTTTAATTATCATAAACATACACGCCAATATCTTTAACACCCAATAATCTAATCACAGCCACTGCTTGTGGTCACTTTGAAACCACATTCCATTAACTAGCAACGACGTTGCGAAAAACTGCCAGCGCCATTCGCACAGATGATGACGATCAATTCGAGTCGAATAGAATATAATGTCAGATTCATCATCATCGCGCTGCAAATGCATCCGTCAGGATGCTGTATATGAAACAACGACCAACGATTGGCGTCACCTGCATCCAGATCAGTGCCATGGATCCGGCAATGATCGAGAGCTAGAGAAAAAATGATGCGACCGACCTTAATGCGGAAAGGTCCATCATCCGCGGCGAAGAGCAAAGCGATCTTCGCGTCTTCAGATGGAAAAAAACGTGACCTGGTCGAGTCGCTAATGTATAGAACGCCAACAAAGACTGTGTGGGAATGCGACTTGATTCAAAATATCAAGATGTGGAAAAGTTTGGGAGGATAGTGATTTCGAGATAGGCATTGCGAGAATTTGGTGATTACTTAGTTTGTCGTTTTCGGTAGCTCGAAATGTTTATTGCTACGCCTCTGATGCATATCTTTGCCTCTATAATGTTTAGTCAAAAAAATACGATGCCTTAAAGAATGGATGATATAAAACAATTCATTTTAAAAACTATAAAAAAGTATTTTAAAATGTTTTATAATTTAGACTTAAATAAAAAACAATCGAGTTAACAACCAGTGGCGACAATAAAATATTAATAATCTCTTTATAATAAAATAATGACTCAATTTGTGTTAAAATATTTGTCTCTAATTAAAAAAATTCTTAAGCTTATTTTTTCAAATGAAAAACAATTTTTTATGGAAAAATTCTATGCTTTTTTAAGATAAGTTAAATTGGAATAGATTCAATGTATATTTATCCATACATAAATGGGTTTAATTACAAAAGAATAAAACTAGCGCTATTTTTTTTAAATATTATTTTTAATGTCATTAGCGCCTATAAGATAAATTATATTTTCGCTAGTAAAAATATATATCTACTGGTCAAACTGTATTTGGACTTCACTAGTGAAAATATAACAAAAAATATACATTCACTTTAATATCAGTTCTTGCATATAAATAAATAATGAAAATTATGTAAATGTATATATTAGTATACATAAAAAAGTTGAAATCATATAATTTTACTAGGACCTGCCAGATTAATTATGTTTTCACTTGTTAAAATATATATCTACCGGTTTCGATATGATTTTACTGAAATGAAAAATATTTATATGTCGAAAACATATTAACATATCTTTTTTGTACGAGTTCAAACTAAAAAACAATACGGCGCATACTGTAAGACATTGATCCGATTAATTTCGTATCTTGAAAATGAGCTCCGTAAAAAAATAAAAATATTGAGAAACACTGTTAAGTCCAATTCACAAACAACAATTCGGACACTTGCAGCAGATTTAAAAGTTTTACAACATTTGAGTGCCTATGAAAAATGAAAACAACAGACTAATGGGTACCGCACGAACTAACCGAAATGCAAAAACAACAAGTATGTTCTTAATTAGTTACCTGCGATAAGAAATGAATTGTCTACAATAACCAGAAGAGAGCAGGACTGTAGTAAGCCAGTAAAAAATATCCAAATAAGTTTGTTGTATTCTGGAGAAATACTATTACAGCGAAAACATATTTAAGGAAAATATAATAGACATGGAGCGATATTTCTTCATGATAATGCGAGACCTCATTCTTTACTAATTAATGTTGCATTTTTCTCATATTCCCCTGACATTTTCTTTACAGATGATCACGTTTTAAGCATTTAGTCATTTCTTCGAAATACGAAGTTCAGCAATAAATAAAAATAAAAGCATGTTTTGAATAATAACGGTGTAGTTAAATATAACTTTTATTACCTCAATAAAGAAGATCGGCTACTTCATGTGAAACACCTTAATACTTATATTAAAACAATTACAACTGTTCACAAAAGCATACATTTAACTGCATGGAAATTGTTTCCGGAACATGTTATTTTTAACTGTGCCACCTTTCATGGCACTGTTTTTTGCCTATGATTATTTCCTATCGTAGTTAATTAAAGGCAAAAAAATGTACGTCAGTAGCCCAAGAACCATTCATTATCTCAAGATCGTAATTTGGAAGCAAATCTAATGGGAAACATGTCAGGCCTGTTTTTTTTAATTGGGTATATAAAACGAAATTAACTATTAATTTAAGGATATAAAAATAGACCAATGTCATTTTTTCTAATGCATCATAATGTGTAATGAAACAATGAAATATTGCATCTTTCTATAAATTTCTAACTTGCCATATTTATTATATTTTATGTAGTAAATTAAATATTATTTAATTAGTAAAAGGCTTACTTTTTAAATACTTCCTAATTAAAAGCAACAATAAGCTTTAAGCGAGCGATGAAATTTATGAGCAAAGTTAAGAAGTGTTCTTTCTCAAACGGTTACCGAAAGATCAGACTTTGGAATCAAGAAACTTGTTCATAGAATCGTCAAATGCATGAGGAATGTTGATAAACATATTAACTTATCTTTTAAATATTATATATTAAAAAAGTATTTGTATCTCAATCTTCTCATATTTCTGCTCAAAACAAGCTTATTCTAAAAATATATACTTAACGTATCGATCACTATCATTCACAAGAAACTAGCTTTTATTTGACCACATTATAAGTCATCCATATAATCTTGAAAAGCAAATGTTTATATAATATGCAAAGTTGTTAAAAGTACCTTTTAAAAAATATAATAAATTTAATGATTCCGATTAATTATCTCAATTGAACCTCCTAAATATTTCTTTAAGCTCTCAAAACGCTCCATAACGCCTTAAATTACACTTGAAAATAATATTTTGTATAACCAACCACCATCTCGAAACGTAATTGAAACTCAAACGCCCCAAAATCGATTCGAGCTAATTCGAGCGAGCTCGAGGGGGTCTTCTCTAGAGTTTTGTCATCCGTTAGAGATTACCGCTTGCCAAAAACTTTTATACATAGCCACGGTCCATGGACTCCCATTACAGTAATTCGTCGTGTACGTATGTTAAAAAAGTTTCACATATCTAATAGAAACCGTGACAAACTCTAGTGAAAATCGCGCAAAAAAAAGTTTTCGCGCATGACTCGCTCGAACAATGAGAACCGACGGCGGAAGAACTTTTTCTCTGTGGGAAACTGTGTATTTTTTGTCTTTAAGAATATTATATAAACGCATTGTGCACGTAAATATTTAGAGTCTATTGAGATATATTATATTATGTACATAATATAATACAATCGAAAGTGGTTGATTTCATAGTAATCCAGCTTTGAAATTTGACTAAAGAGATTTGACGCAAGACGCGTCGACGGATCGTTATGAGAGTTACGAAATTGCAAGAGTTTAACTCCTCATTTGGACTGCAGATGATTGCAAAATTACGTTTTCAATGCTTAAGCCGCTCGTGAGATTGTCGAAACCTCCATTATGCCTTCTGAGACTAATTAGGGTATGCCATAATATTTGATCGTAAAAAACAATTTTAGCTTTTCTAAAATTGAGCTGCATAGCTACCGTTATTTTGAAATTGTAAGAAACATATACTAGTTATTAAGTAGTTCGATCAAAAATATAAATCTGTAATATCGTTTCACTACCTTTTCAACTGAAAAAATTGTAAATCTCATTCAAAATATATGATAGTTCTAGACAATGTCATGATTTACCACACTTTTACGAACAATCAACAAATCGTGACTCAAAAATAATATGGGAATGCATTGCTGTAAATAAATAGTAAAGCAGTACAACAGCAATAATTATATGCTGTCATATATCACGGTATTCAATTTATGTTAGATTTCATAAAGCAAAGAGTAATTATTAATGTTCGTTGTAAATAGGTAAGATTGTTGAAAATCCCACACTTGTGTTATATTAGTGTGTTTAAATGGATATATTGAATATATGTAACGATTCGATAGATCTTATATTGAGATTTAAGAAGAGGTAAATTGGTTCCTATTACATTACATAGCTTGTGCTACAGAAAATTTCGATGCCCTTCATAAAAGTAACGAAATATCAATAGACATATTGACAATAAGATACTGAACAGAAAACATATTGATTTAGCTGTAGTTTTATAATTAACTACAGTTTTATTTTCAATTGCGAGAAAAATATTTACAATAACGTATCTATTTGTTTATTAATACTTGAATCATTAACTATATTATCAGTTTTTTTTTATTTTTGCTATAAATTATAAACGTTTAAATATATTCAGAAAGTTTAGAACAAATTCTTTAAAATATATAGCTTTTAAAATATATAATGTTTTACCAATATCAATTAGAAATAACTTTAAAGAAATTAAAAAATATTTAAAAAAAAAATGATTGAACTTTAAAAAATATGTGTATATGTTTATGTATGTATATATGTAATAGTTTAACCGCAGAATGAGTAATTTTATAC
This sequence comes from Plectrocnemia conspersa, assembly GCF_051122295.1. Taxonomy (NCBI): domain Eukaryota; kingdom Metazoa; phylum Arthropoda; class Insecta; order Trichoptera; family Polycentropodidae; genus Plectrocnemia; species Plectrocnemia conspersa. The sequence goes on along the minus strand of NW_028277166.1, from coordinate 12,765,970 downwards.
TCATGCAGAATTACGGTAATAAATAAATAAATTAAAAAAATATCAGTCAGTTCTTGATATAAAACATTTTTTTAGACGAATCTGTAAAAAAAGATTTCTCGCCTTTTAAGTGTATTATTATATAAATCAAGTTTATTTATGTATATAGACTTAAAACCAATAAAACAATATAAACGAAGAGAAACGACAGTGAAAGTAAAAATATAATGACTTAAAGTTATGATTCATATATTATACTGTTTCAAGGCAATACTACCATAACAAGAAAACACTATAGTGAACATATATTCGTAAATAAAAAATATTTTTTAGATGAAAAATATTTTTAGGAAAATAAAACGTATATTAATACATTTCTGTTTTACAACCTAATAGTAGCAGCTTAAAATATAATCTATACTATATATATAAAAAATAGCAAAAAGGGACAATTGCTTTGAAGATGTTCAGTCAACGTTTACGGTCACGCTTTGTAATTCAGTGATGGTCAGTACACTTCCATCAAAATACACAATGACATATACACAAAAACCGTTGTTTTATAAGCCCTTAATCAAACATTGTTAAAAAAATTGGAAGATGCTCAATGTTCATCGAACCATAAGCATTTAAAAATCACACGATTATCTGTTTCCATAAATACAATATTTAACATAAAATCTTACCATGAATGATTATCTACTAATAGTAATGAACAGTGTTGATTAACTCACCTGAAACAATAAAAACAAATCAATTAGTGCCATGCAACATAAATAACATATAATTTTAATCTAAATGAGCAGTTTCTGCATCTTAGCCGTACAGGGTCAGCATGCAGCATCCAAGTTTTTCGAACCAGTTTCACTCTGGTAAACCTGAATGCTTAATAGGCACTTTCACTCAGCAATTATCTTTTATCTGAGTGAATTTATAGTAACAGTGTTAATCTAATTTTGCTAATTTGAGAAAAAACATCGATGCTGGCAACACCTCCAACAATGTCCAACAATGAACCAATTGGCTCAATCAATGGACAATGAGGGTTCTCCATAGAGTGTAATTGCGGCTATGAGAGATCATATCAGCGATCACACCCACACTATTGTTTGATCAGATGTGTTCAAACGTTCCTATTTATTATACATTTTTTCAATTGCAATTATTATCATTATACGTATAAACAAAGCAATTTTTTTATCAATGATATCGACCCATTGTTCCTAAGACAAATTCGTGAATCGTGAGTTTTTTAAGTAATAATTATACATAATGGCACATATGGGCTTATGATTTATTAATAGATGTTCAAAAATTCTCACGTTTGAAATTTGCAATACTAAAAAGTTGAAGATATCTGTGACTACGAAATATAGTAAGCATTTACTTTTACTAGTTAATGATATTATCTCTATATTTATTTAAACGCATTACACATACATATATGGTGGAAGTATGTTATAAATATTGATTAACATAATACGATATTTTTTATCGTTGTTTAATTTAAGGCCATGACACTGCTGCAATGAAATAACGATAACCCATAAAAGACACTTTATGAACCGTTAATGCTTTTTACCACTTTTTGCTCATGTATCACACATTAAGAATCACTTGATAGCTCGTGAATTATTGATGCTAAAAAATAATAATAATAAAAGAATACTAAAATAAAATATTCCATTATGATTCATTTGTTGGTTTTCGAATTTTTTATTCTTCTATTTCTGTTATATCTCGGTTAAGTGATTACAAAAATATACAATTTACGTTGCACAGGATTTTTGCCACAAAGATATAAGCTTGATTTTTAGATAGAATAACATTATTTTAGATAGAAATACTATTATTATATATGTACATATAAAATAAAACAGAATTTAAGGACACGATAACTTTTTAGCATACTGAAAACAAAACTCTTTCTAAAAATAGACGTTTTAAATATTTCTACTAATTTCTCCGTATTGTTTAAAGATGGCAGCCATTAAAAATGAAAAATTGTAACTACCTTAAAAAAAAAATATCATTTTACATTAGAAATTATTATAAAAAAAATTGTTGCTGTAAAGTTTTTTTATAATTTATGTCGATATAACGGTTTTTGAAAACATGATAACTACTGTAGTTTTAATCATATCGACATCAAACTTATTTTAGAAATAGTTCTAGTAAATATCTCGCATTAGTTTATCCATTATTTTATTGCAAAATTTTATATGGGATTGGACGGTTTTTGAGAACATGATAACTACCTTTGTTTTTAACATATCGACATAAAAATACCTTGTAAATATCTTAGCAAACTATTGTTTCAAAATGGCGGCTAATCAAAAAATAAAAAATGTAACATACTTAAAATAATTTGAAAAAAATGTAAATATAATAAACGTTTTAAAATATAATTTTTTTTTAAATTATAAAATTTTATATATATATATATATATATATATATATATATATATATATATATATATATATATATATATATATATATATATATATATATATATATATATATATATATATATATATATATATATATATATATATATATTTGAATTATGAGGTATTTTTGAGGAAACGACAATAGTTTTAGTCATATCGACATGAAATTTGTTTTAAAATCAGACCTTGTAAATCTTGTTTAAAAATAGCAGCTTTGCAAAAATTAGAAAATTGTCGCTTGTATCTGTAATAGATAAAAAAAGTTGTATAATAAAAATTAAAAATAAAAAAAAACAAAAAAAAATGTTATTCTACTTAAAAATTCTAGAAAAAAGAAAAAGGCAAAAATATTTTATAATACTAGATATTAAAATAATTTAAAAATTTAAATAAAAACTTTTTTTACACACATTTAAATATTTTTTACATAATTAATTTTTGCTTTTTATACATCTTTTACTTTTTCAAAATATTAAAAATCACTGAATTTATACGTTTTAATATTTAATCCTCGTTTCTCTTTTACAAAAATATTAAGAAAAAACATTTTTAGCTTGATTTTTCTGTTTTATATTGATACATTTTAATTTATTTTACATATTAAATTGCTTTTTTACTCAGTTTTGGGCTCTAGATATTTTAACTTTTCTAGTAAAAGAGAGAAAATTTTTATATAAAATAGTGTTTTTTTTATCAAAAGTCAATTGAAATGAGTGTATGTTATTGAAAAGTCAACAATTTCCATCCAAACAGTAAATAGTAATAGAATGGAAAAGAGCTTTTTAAGATAAATATAATTATTTTGAACCTAGTATATCTCCAAATAATCTTAATGGTTTAAAAATATATATCATTTTGATACCAAATATTTGTGTATATCTTAGGTCAAGGTCAACAATATGAATTTAACAATGAAAATACTTAACAATAACAAATTTCAATACGTTGTAAATAAAATCATACAAATCACTTTAAATAGCGGTAAATTTGCATTTTTTACAACCGTTCTTACTATCACAAGATCGTGAATCGTGATCACAAATCAGTCGCAGTTGTTCCATTGTGGTTTATCAATTGTTGAGAATCAGCGTAGTATCAAATACCTTTCTCTCGACATGAAATTGTCTTTAAAAAATCCATTAACTAGCCACATTTGTATTGTTGTTTTATTCCAATTTTGTGTCGCTTTCATTCGCGTCGATAAAACTAATAAGCGACGAGCATTTTGCTCTTTAAATAATCTCTTGAGATACATATTTAATCCATCATATCTAAAGCCGTTATTATCTTTGCAATCGCTCTAGGAACTTTGGGCTTAAGCGTTTTCAAAAGCTCTTGTTTAGTTTACACAACGTATAATCTCACATTTCTGTGAAGCATTATGAGAGATCACACTCACAAATTCCAGACTGACAAAATATAGGCACGGTTAAGCTATATGTAGCTAGATCACTGTGGGCGGCATCCCTATGTAAGTGATTGTGCATCGTTGCACAAGGTGCACGAGGGACCTTCCAATGGCCGCTGGCCTGATCGTGATGGTCAGATCACGAAGCTGATCTTAACATATTTCCGACAATTACATCGGGCACGAGACCGTTGCTTGTCGGCGATGGTAGTGCAGAGAAAAGCAAAAACCGTCGCCAAAGTGATATATTGCTGGTAGCGTGGCCAATGCTGGAGATTGAGTGGCAAAGAAACGCCTCAAGGTGTGGATAATCCTTTCGGCTCGTGTCAATGACAAGTGATAATGTAATCTGCTCGGTGGAAGATTGCTTTATTAAGATAGAAAGGAACAGTTAGAGTGTCATTTATGTGGCACATACAATTTAACTGTATTTTTATATAATGTATTGTTAGTTACATTTGATACATTTTTAACGGATATTTCTGGTTAGGTTAGGTATTTAACAATCAGCTATTTTGATTTATTATAGAAATATAAACTAACTTCTGCCTTTGTAGCAACAAGACTAATCAGTTTCATTACTGATTGTCGATATTCGTTTACTTAAATACTGCAATCTTCGAAATGGGTTTCCATATAAAAGAAAATGTGAATGTCAGCGCATTATTCTATAATATCATTACAAACTAAATATTTGCAAATTAAACTACTTGCTCGTGTCGAATCGTTCAATTTAACGGCTTAAATTTACTACTCGAGAGTTTCGACTGATTTGCACCGTTCACCTTCACGACAGAATTTACGCGTCCGAATCACGATTGAATTTTCTCATTACGACCACTTTCACTGGCTTCGTTCGTTGATCTTTTGCACTTACTGCTGCAAGCCGATGATGCATCTCGTTAATCGTTCAAGAGCGTTGATCTTTCTCACCCACTCGAAGCTTTCACAGCTAAAAGCTTTCCTATATTTATTTACTACTAAAAATTCCAAGCGATTGAACAGTTTACAGATCGATGTTCTGAAATTTTAACATACGCCAAGAGAGCAATTTTCCAAGGTCTTGAACACTCTGAAATGGAGAGCTTTATCGCGCATCTATACTACCGATTTTAGGGTCGTAAACCGGCATCGCCTGCTTTATCGGCGCTCCCTTACGGGTCCTTCGAAATGAGATTATATATATACATATATAGTTTTTTCTAAAAAATCATGCGTTTATAGTATTACGTGTTATGTCATAATAAGTCGACCTTCCATTCACTGCATCTTGTGTATGCACCTGTGATTAAGGTGCAGGTGAGTGGAAGTCGATGGTTGTAAATGCAATAAAAATATATCTTTGCTAGGTTTAAGATGGATGGCTAAATTGCATAATTGCATAACGCTTGTGAAAGTGAAAGCTGATGGTCGCACAACCGGAATATCTGAATTATCATAATGACCTATTGTCGAAATACGGATAAACGATTCGTCTACAACAAAAGGATGGGCTTTTTGTGTATTTTGTTGTTATAAGATACAATTTGTATATTTATTATTTATAGTGACGTTCTAGTAATACTTTTAATATGTATTAAAATATTTTAAGAAGAACGAAATGTAAAAATCCTTATATTTTCAGTGTCTAAATAAATCTTCAAGCATTATTGTAACAATTAAAATATTTATTTTATTATTACCTTTGTTAAGAAACAACCATATTCCGTTAAAAATTGATAAGACGTTAACTTAATGCGTTACAATTCGATAAACACATTCAACAACTACTAAGTAAGTAGCGAGACACCAGACTGAAATCAATTGTATCTATGTTTATTAATTATACACTATTATTACAAATTACCATAAAAAAATATTATTTTAGCAATTTTTTTTCAATTATTCATCACGATATCTATTCGTGAGATTAAGAAAATCTCAGAAAACCTAAACTATGATGATCGATCGAAATTATTATAATAAAATAAGCATTAATTCTACTCTCCCAGTCACGATAAAAATTAAAAAACACTAGGAACGCGTCATTCTGGATTTACATGATTTATAATTTTTAATTTAAATCAACTTCTGCAGCTCTTTAATTACATAACTGTAAATGGTGAAATCCGTTTCTGCATGAATAATTAAACATTAAAATCAAAAACACTCGACCGAAATTAATAAATAACATACAACATAAGCGACGCGTCAGATAGCACCTAATGGTCATGTTCGTTGATGGTAATCCACGGGACGGGTAAAATCTATCTTTTTTGACCTCTAATGCTTAACGACGGATTCTGTAGTATATACACGCAAAAACAAAAGCTTATAACTGCAATAAATGAAAAAATATATTACGACTTTATTTTTTCCCTTGAATAGAATAAAGAATAAAGCGGTTTTTTACACACGTAAATATCATAAAATGACATTGAAAGATTTTTTCAGCGTAACAAGTTATTATAAATTTTATTTAAACCATATATCTGTTATACTCGTCCAAGACTGGTGTTTAGAATACTTTCTTTGTAAATATATTTTTTTTAATTATAATAAAAAAAAATTTAAAATGCGTTTTATTTTATATTTATCTACCTTTTCAAAAAATACGTTTATAATATATTTTAATTTAAATAAATTATTGAGGTGAATTTTAGTATAGTCCGCATTTAAAAATAGCAGATAATTCATCGTAAAATAAATGTTGTATAAAAGCAAGAAAATTATTTTTTTACAATTACAGTCCATCCTGCAGCTCTCTTATTAGACAACCCTCGGACATAATCATATCTGAAATGTCGTATTAGTTTATTATCTTATAACATTGCTTTACACCATTTTAAAACGGATTTTGATTCGAAATCTGACATAATAATCAAAAATCGACCTAAAATTCTGTGGGTCAATGTAACATGTTCAATTATTTTATGGAATTAAACAATAATAAATAACGTTATCTACAATCACGTGCCACGTGATTATATATACTTTACTAGCAAACATCTATATTATGCATCTGATGGTGTGTATTGTGCATGGTGCCGTCGGTGCCAAACATAAAATTAACTTTTTAAAATATTTCGGTCACGGTTTTCGCACAGTATCACTGTCGTTAATCGTTATGTTGTATTCGTAAGTTCTCGTAAATTTCGCGATCGAAAACTTTCTAAGCTTCGGCTGCAGTTTCACTTATTGGCCAATCGGTCCGTTTGATTTCGTCGACCGGCGATACCCGAACTATATAATTATTTGCGACCGTTTCGTCAGATTAAATGACACGGATCGGTCACTTTTAACGCTCCAATAAAAAACGATGTGTTATGATGTCAACCGGTGAGTGAAACAAATATGTGACCGGAAAGGTGATTATCGAATTATACGCGATGATACTCTGATTGCGGCAGAGTTATTGAAAAAACTAATGATATATAAATATAAGCAAAACAGATCAAGCTGCATTCCTTAAATGTTTAAATTAAAAAAAAACTAATCAAACATAAAATGTAGAAATAAATAGTATTTTTATCAAATGAGCTTTAATTTTTTCAGTAACGTTACTTTTATTGTGATTTTTTTTCACTTCTGTGCTAATACTTGTATTATATAATAACACGATGTAATGATGTAGTATTAAACATCGATAGAAAAGATTTGATAGCTTACACGCGTTTTTTTAGGCAATTCTAGAAAAAAAGACATATCAAACATTGACCTGCCACAATTTAGGTCATTTTTTATCAACTCTAATCTACTAAATTGTAAGCCAAGAATCGTGATCGTCATTACTAAAACCAGAAAATGCAACGGGATCGTGCAAATTTGTACGAAATTATTATATAACAAGCGTGCAGCTTCATAATACATATACCCAGGTGAAATATATAAATTCCATTCTGGTTTTTGCAGCAGCAGCGGCAGTAAATTAGCAAAGGGTTCACTTGCAGCGTGACCCAGTGGTTAAACAAAGACCATCGGACTGTGTGTAGTTGAGAAAGGAGAATGACGACAAATCTTACGACCCCTTTCACTGTAGATGATGTAATAAAATATATATATACCGAGGGAGGCAGTGCCAGTGACCCTAGAATACATCGCAAAAATATATCTCTATATGTATGGGTTATGTAATATATTTTCAAAGATTTCTTCGCAGCTTCTTTCGCACAAATCGAGCCTTTTTTCAGCACTCAGTTATCGAAGAGCGCTGATACGATGCTATAAAGCGATTCCTTTCATGGGATTTCCTTTCAACGTTTGATTTATTTACATCCATCTCATTTTGAACGCTTTTCGGCTTATGAAAGGATACATATATATAAGTACTTGATATTAATGAATCGTTTAACTAATTAAATTCTGCTAATTCGATTATTTTTTAACTATATCAAACATATAACTAATTCATATTTTATAAGTTTATTATATTTACAAACTAGTTTGTTCTGTATTATCATTTCCTCATGCTTCTAAATTTTATATTGATAAGGTCTGCTTTTTTTAGTATGTAAATACTTATATTATATATTACTACATTTATAACTCAATAGTAGTTTTTAAAATTCCGTACTAAGGTTTTCATTGGCTTATAAACGAATGGACAATGTCAAAATTGTGTGCGGAAATCCAGCGATAAGAATTTTAACTATAAATGACTTTTATAACCGATTCAAGTTTGTACAATAGATGTAAATATTTTCATCCCTTTCTTATTTTTTTAAGTATATCACTTCTCTTCTTACTGTCTTTAATAAATCATTCATTGTGTTTGTGTGGAGCCCATTTATATTTTATAGCCAAAAACGACGGGAATACAACGACCGGCAAGGCCTCGCCCGCTAGCCATTATATCATAGCATTCGATTCAATATGCAACTAATTATAAAAATTATCTATTCAGTGGCCTGAGCTGTGTATAATTGAAACCCGTTACTATCCATCCGCAAATTTTTATTAATGACTTGACTTAAACTATATTCATTAATAATTTAGCAAAATAATAATTTTAACATTTCCATGTTTACTCAAATCAACTATTAATAAACAATAATTTTATCAGCTTATCAATTTGTTCTATAATTTAATTTCTACTATTTGATAAAATCAGGCTATCGCATTTTCTACAATTGATGAAATTTAAGTGAGACAAATTTAATATAACTTCACTTAACTATTTTACAGTACTCTAAAAAATAATTTATTGAAATAACCTAGACATCAAAAGAGTACATACTAATATATGTTATATTATTAAGCATCTCTAAACCTAAACACTAATGTCTTTGTTAGAAGCAAGTCGGAGAGAATTTTACGAATTTCTGATAAAAAAACTCTGGTGCAAATATCATCACAAAATATCTTAGTTTTAAATAGGGTTCATTAATTGAACCACTCTTCTATTCACAATTGGAAAGATTAACTCATCTTATTTCATTTAAAAAAAGGCCAACACGTAAAAATGGGTTTCTTCGTTAAAATGATACTTTTTAATAGCCTAAGTCTTTAAGTATTATGCATAAATATAAAAGGATTAAAATATCCGGAGATGAGATAACGCGTGTATTAGGATTTATCGTTAAAACAGCCGTTTGTAATATGTTTATCGGCAAACGGCAATTTGTTTCAAAAAATTTGCCATCCTTCTGTAATTGATCCCACAGAAAAAAAGCTGACAACAAAATATCTTATGGATAAATAATATTACATGGACAACCAAGAATCACTTTCTTTCAGACATTTCGTATAGGAATTTTTCAGAAACTTCTTCTACTTGAACATCCACTTCGGAATTATATTTCAGACCAGTGAAATACGCAAAAGCTGCCGCTTCTCTCTTCGCAATTACTAGTCTAGCTCAACGTCAGGAATACGTAGTGAACCTCCTTCATAAACGCCTGGAGCCTACGGATGCACCCACAGAAAAATCATTGCATAACAATTACTTTGTCTTAACAAAATAAACTCCATGACTAAAAGGTCGGAACAGTTACGCTTATTTTTTTTAATGAGATTTTTTAATCAACCGAAAACTGGTAGTTTAAAATATGTTTACAGCAAATTTTGCTGTATTTAACAGTAATATAAATTTATTGTAAACCGATAATGTCCTAGTTCGTTGTGTTTTAGAATATTGTTTCGTTGTTTGGAATATGGAGCTATCTAGCAATGTGGAGTACTCCTGATTTTTAAAGAGGATTCAAAGGATTTTTTTTAGATATTACTACAAATCATAGTGCTTTTTTACTAGATCATTCAATCTATTCTCTACGAAGTATATTTTTATGTGGCTAAGGGGTGGTGTCGGTGTTTTGCTTAGCTGTCTGAGTCCTAAAGCGTCGCGTTTGCGACCCTTATTCTTGAATGTTGCTGTCAGGAAGTCAGCGCTCGAAAACGCCCTCCTTACACAATCCAGCTTGTAAATTAAGTATACGCTACTATCCCTTCTAAATCTAATTTTTTTTTTAAAAAAACATGCGCATTTTTAATAATAAGTAAATATAGATATTATGTATCTGTATGAAATCCTTGAACTATTTTGTATTAAATCCGTCATAAAGCTGTAATACAATGTTTGTAATCCTGCTGCAAATATTGGTTTCTCTCTGAGCAAAATACAAAACTATGTATGACACAAAATAACATAGGATTTGCGAAAGTAAATTTAGGCGCTTTCAAACCCGAAATCCACTAAAAAGATATTGCTTTTTGTTTGCTGGGATATAAAGAGCTTCCGGAATCTAAACAATTGCAGTGAACATTTATCAATATAAAGCACAGCCCTTCAAATATATTGAATAAAAAAGGGTCGTCTCTTTCTATGCCATCCCACAATTACATTTTGCGGTAATGTGCTAACAAAAATTTAACTATTATATTTTACAGAGCAAACTATGCAATATATGTGTATTTATTTATCATCCCAATAATAGTATATATAAGCATAAATTTAACCCATCCACATCGCACCATATTAATTAACCGAGATGTAATGTAAACAAGACAAGATAAGAGAACCCTCAACCCTCGAGGGAGCCCTTCAGAAATCATCCTCTTCGTACTTATCTCCCCTCCGAGGATAATTAGCAACACGGTCGATACGTCTGTGGATAATCTGCTTCGAAACAGGCATCTCATTACTAAAACGTTTCCATTATACATTCGAATCGATTATGTTATAAATAACACATCAATAAAAAATATTGGTTATGCTATGTTTTATTATACAATAGCACTTGAGGGCAAAGGCGCAAATTTGCATAACAAATTAAGTTCAACGAAACATAGAAAGCTCAGATTGTGTTGCGTAAATGCTGCATTTTGCAGATTCGTTATTTCGGCACAGGCTTGTAATAAATGTTATTCTTAGAGATGTTAAAACCGGTACAGCCTCCGGCTGTGGTACATGATATCTCCGGTCCGAGCCCGTCCGGTTGATCTAGTACTGGTAGTCTTCTCGCACCTGATGTCCAGAAGATTGGGTCAAGAGTTTGCGGTTACGATGCCACTCGTTATATTCTTCTTCTTCGTATAACTATATTTAATAATATACCGTTCGTTGCGCAGGAATTTTATAACGCGCGAAAAAATACCAATGAATACAATTATTTAATAAATAAAAAATGATTTAATGTCGTACATATACTATATAGTTAAAGCGACGTTCTAATTTGATGACTTGATTTACTAATAAAATTTTGCTATGGAATAATAAAGCGATTTAAACGCGCGGGTGAGCAGCAAAATTACATCTCATTAGAGATTTTTATGTAATTTATTGCAAAAGACACTTTTTTATAAATGTTTTTTTTATAATGAAAATGCCAAAATTTTACATTTAAATTATTTTATTTATTTTTAACATAATATATGTATAAAGTAGTGCCTTTCTACTTTGACTTTTGTAGAAGTCATCTTTTACATATTGATCGTTCATAAGGAAAACAGCTTAAACAATTTTTTTCTAATGCATAGTCCATACGACTTTATTTATCTTATTTTTGTCACTAAAATATTGCTATATTAATGATAGTTATATATATATCTATTCTATTTATTTTATTTTAAAAATAACTTTGCAGATCTAAACGAAATAACTAAATACTAAAATCTTTTAAGAATAAAATGAATCTATTCTTTCATTTAATGTAGTTAAACTATATATTTTTGCCAATGTATAGATTTAGAAAAAAATCCTGACTAGTTAAAATGAGCATATAATGTCAATTAAATTTATAATACAATTATTAACATCTGTGTTAATTTAAATCGGTGGAATAAATATTTATCTCAGCCCTAGTTTGTCCTGTAGCTACCTGAGACATCTAAATCAGATGCACTGAATAGAGTTTGGTTTGTTAATGCAATAAAAGGAATTTAAAAAACGAGTCTATTCTAATTTTTTATTCATTAGCACTTTTGAGTAAAGTATCACAACCATCTACAGTAATTTATATTATATATTTAAATACCTTTCTAATAAAACATAACTAGAAGTAACGTATCTTTAATTATCAACGCTCTATTCGTTCTATACGCTCATAACAAAGGCTTGGTAACACAGTACTCTACATTAATTACAACTTAAAATAAACTATGATTCAGACTAATAACACGTTCGTGTTAGCTTATGTACAACAATTTGAACTATCGACATACACGCCATGTTTGCTCTTCTGATATCTGCGCTTTAATTAATCACAATATCTGTATACTTATTCCTATCTAAAAAATATTTTTCACCATCTAAAAAACAATCAAAACAGACACGAACGAAGCGCTTTAAAAGCGCAAGCTCACACAATCCCTTTCGTGTCCATTCGAAAGCTGCAATTCTAGATTTTATCGGAAATCGGAATAATCTACGATTCCGATCGCAACCTTGTCTTTTTATGTTTCATCTGTGTTTTGGTACCCCTTGGCCATCTCGATTCATAATATACTTAAATTGGCTTAGAGCAGCGGCTGTTAGCTCAAAGGCTCATTTAAGTGAGCGTAATTTGTGTAATGACATCTTTGACGAAGCACAATGCGATGGACGCTCAGTTCGGTAAAATGAGAAAAAGCCGAAAAAGTGACAAATGCATCTGTTGAATAAGCTGTGTGCATAATAGGCAACTCACAATGAGTACGTCATACGCAGATAGGCAACACAATGGAGGTCGATTTCGACATTAATGGTATAACAACACCTGCCAGCTTCCCGCGCAGAGTATATTATCTCAATGCATAAGTATGATGGTGCATGTTTTATCGTTCTTCAGGGCTAATGCATAAGCAAACTTTTTTATGTAACGCTAACGGTTGTAGAAGGTTTGAGATTAGAGTCTGTATTTAAGATTTTAATCAATGTAGATATTGTTTTAGATAACATAAGATGTGTTGTGGCGGAGTACCCTCAAATGTAGTTTTAACAAATATAAACTCAATTATGTTAGAATTTCCGAATGCTTATTTGATTATTAAAGCTTTAATCGATAGTATAATAAGCTTTTTCTTAAATCACAGTGGGACAAAATATGACACTTTAAATTTAGTAAAAGTTAGATTGAGAATTCTCAGATATAATTTTGAAGACTCTTACTCTTTTTTCTTTTATAATTTTGTATTTAACTGAACATCTCACAAATGTATAATTGATAAAAAAATACTTGAAAATATTAGTGAGTTTGCAAAGTGTCGTGGCGGAGTGCCTTCATATATAGTTTTAACAAATAATAACTAGATGTGCACTTGAGAAAACATTAATATAGACTCTGGTATGCTATGATATATTTGTCATTTTGAATGGCTGACCGTATATAGAAACTTGTACCAAAGAATATGATTTTTTTCTCATGAGAAAATATTTCAAATATCACGGTGAAATGAAATTGCGAACATAAGGTGTCAGTTTAAAATTAAAATAAGTTTAAATGAGGATTTTTAATGATAACTTTTAAGACTTTTTTGTTTCTAACTTAATAACTCACAAATAAAAGTATAAAAAATATCAGTATAATAAATCTGCAACCATCAGATATAGTTTTTGCGAATAATAGCTAGATAAAATTTGGAGTAGATATTCATATAAACTATGATATGTTATGATATATTAATAAGCACTTACGCTTTTACCGGTAAATAAGAAACTTTTTCATGAGAAAATATTTACAATATAACTGTGGTTTAAATCTAAAAGAAAATATATTAACGATTTGTAGTACTTTTACTCGTTTTTTTATTTAAGATATTACAAGACTTTAAGTATATAGAGCCATCAATAGAGAAACGTTTAAAATTATCACCACTATATAGCATTCATAAAATTACGAAAATTAAATGTTAATTTTTAACGTCGCCAGGGCTGTCATACGCAACTTGTGCCTTTGTAATTTTTAATAACGATGGCTGGCATTTGGCACATTAAGTGTAAACAACTCACAAATATATGGTTGGTAAAAGTACAAAAAAAATCTGCAGTGTCGTGGCGGAGTGCCTTCAAATATAGTTTTAGCGAATTAGAACTAGATATACACTTAAGAAAAGTATGTTAGTATGTTATGCTATATTAGACATTTTGAATGGTTCTCCATATATACATAGTATATATAAGCTTTTATCAAAGAATATAAAATTTAAATATCACTGTGGGGCAAAATTGCAAACTTTGAGTGTCAGTCTAAATTTAAAAGATGTCAGAGTAAGGATTTTTAGGCATAAGTTTGTTTTGTAATTTTATATCTACTTTTTATTATATTTTCGATTCATGGGATAATAACATTTATTATAAAACACCTTATTTTTACTCATTTAAAAAAAATAATGGATGAATGTAAAGCTACCGATTAAACTCTTGATTCCTTAAGCTTTATAAATTCAAATGGACCACAGCACAAACTGACGCTGACTGATAAGATATTGTATACATACATAGGTGATTTGTAGCAACTATCCAGACTGAAACAATATTTTTGTTTCAACTAAATTTATTACCAAATTAGTTTTACTTTCACCACGACAATAAATACATATATTATTCATAAATCGATAAATGAGATTAATGCTGTTTTCATGATCAATTTTATGTCGCAATATCATGATCATTTTATCTAAAATAAAAAGAAAATATTATACAAAAAGCATATTATCGGGGAATTGTTAATTTTATATAAAAAAAACATCATTAGTAGTAACTAAGAAAATATACTGAAAAAGCTCTAATTCGATTCAAAGTTTAATTTATATTTGAAAAACATTTGTAAAATCTGAATAAAAAATCTTTGAAAAATAATAATTAGTGCTGGTAAGCTAACTAAAAAAATATATAGAAAAATCTATAATTTGATATTTATTGCTAAAGTTTCTCAAATCTAATGATTGATAAATTAAAATTAAAATATCATGAACGAATTCATAAAAATTTCATATAAAAAATATTTTGGATTTAATTCAAAATAATAGAATCGATTTAAAAACTAATTTGTTTTATGGTATTTTAAAAATATTTTAGAAAAAAAATGATCCCACCTGTCTACAAGAAAATTTAAAATAATATAAAAATTAATATATAAATATAAAATTTTACATTTATTTATTAAAAAAATAAACTGAGATAAGGACATGGTGAAACATTGTTCAAATTAGACTTAGTATCATATTATTTAAATTGTTGAAGTGAATACTTTAATATGGGTTATGTACTTGATATGTAATAAATCGAGCTACTTTTTAATGTGCCACAAAAAATATAAAGTTAAGTTATGTTAATGCTTAAGCATACATTGCCAATATGTTGATATAGTATATTATATACATACATTTTAAAACTTTTCCTATGAAATTTGGGTGCCATAGTTCTTCACATGTACACGAACGGACGTGCAAATTTACCGTTTAATTTCACAATAACTATCAAACTTGATGAATACGACCCTGGACTCAATGGGAACTACCAACGACCCAATAAATATTCGCAGAACTGAGGGGCGTATAGAAACTAATGCATAAGCAGTATTGTCACCCAACCACCGTACAGTCGCAAAGTAACTGCCTAAAATCGTATGTGAACCAATAAAATATCACACAATGCGTTTGTTGTAAAGATATTTACACGAAGGCGATAAGAACCTCGTAAAAACGATATTGTTATTCATATTTTTCATTGAATTTACGATAACAAAAACCGTTAGTAGGAGACTTCGGCGAAAATTGTTATCATTAAAACTTTCTTCGGATCAATTGGTCCATTTATTTATGATGCTGCACATGTTTGCCGAGTTAATGCAACGTTCGTTAAGTGCTATATTATATACATACACTTTCGATTCAATCATTTTTATTAACGTTCGCTTTCAATTTTAGCTCGCGAGCATTTGCTATAAATTAAATTTATTTTGATGACTTTTGCACAAATCGGTCTACACAATGGATGCTTCGTTGATTGGAAAATGCGATAAAGCAATTATTAAATTACTTTTTTATATTGCAGTTCAAAAATGAGAATTATAGCTCATAAAATAAACGTATACGCGTGTTAAGAATATATCAATTAAATAATCAACATTATTATCTACCTATATGTATATAAAATATTGTCCTTTCCTATGAAAAATAAACGGATAGCTAACCTAAGTGACAATGAATCGATTGAAGATTACAAGACAAAAATGCCTATATATATTTTTACTATGTTGCAAGAATTATGTAGATTTTTATATATAAAAATACGTATAATTTTTAATCTCATTTTATTTTTCTATGATTTTTTAAGCAGAGTTACGAATTTTTAAATATTTTTAGTAGCCGCCAATGAAATTAATCTAAGAAATTTATTTTTTAGTAAAGCTTAATAGTGACCTAATTAAGACTACGACCTATTTAGTGTCCTCAAAAACTTTTTTTTTTATTTTGAAATTATCATTTCTCGAGAATTTTTTTTGAGCCTTTTTGTTAAAAATTAAATTTGTATAAATATTTTTAAACGTATTGCAACCGCTTGTTTTTTTTTTATACAGCTGCATAAAAAAGGGTGGGTCCGTGCTAGATGTTTGAAAATATGCATATTTTTTTGGAAATTTTTAATAGAGGTATTTGAATGGCGAAAAATAATTTATGATTTTCTCAACAATTCTAATCGACTTTATCTTTATTTAATAATATTAAAACTACCTTTTTATTCAGACAATAAAAAACCGGTCCACTAGGAAGTCATTGCTAAATTTAAACCACAATTTCTCCTTGATGCATATATATATTTATTATAAAAAGCAAGTATTTAGTGTTACCATGTCTGGCTAAATTAGAATTTGGCATCTTGACAAAATTATTCGCAAATTCCACAGATCAATGTTGACCCAATGACTTTATAGAGTCAACAGCGACGGGTTAATCCGGTATGGAAATTATAGTTTCAACTGGGTATTAAATATACGGAACGCTCCACCGGGACTTATCTGAATTATTATTATTAATAGTATTATCGAAGGTCGCGTTTAGTATTAACCCAACGATCGGCTAATTGGTTTTGCGAATTTGATCTAATATGACAGTCAGTGGGCGCTTTCAATGGTTGAGGGCGCGGTCGAGCAGTTTTACGGACCCGTGAACACCGACCAAGTTTAGACCCTTTACGATACATTACGGACTTATCGCCGGGAAGGGTAATTGCCTAAACCCTCCTCCACACTCTTTGCATAATTAACCCTGATAAATTAATACAAGAAAAGTGGACTGGGAACAAATAGAAAGTTCCTATGTACATGTGTATCGAATATGTTAATTCGAATTGGGAAAACAACTTGTTATACAAATTATGCAATGTATGTTCTGAAAATAATATATAAGCTGTGGTCGGTCTTCTAACTTATGCATATAAATGAACTTTTGAATACTACTGGAATAAAAACTTGATTGTTTAAAAATAAAAAATGTATCTAGTGACATTTTCATCTTCTCTTTACATTTTTTCTCAACATGAGAAGGCAAGTCTGGAGAATGATATAAATGTTTTAAATATCTGCAAACGAATACACTAAATTTATAAATTGCAGAAGAAAAATCATTCCAAGACGATGCAAGCGTATTACGACAGTTAATTATTTGACTCTCGTATCCAATGGAATGTACCTATTATTAAATTATAATCTATTGAAACACATCACAAATGTTTATGGTAAACATTGCTATTATAGATTTTATCAATCTTAATCAGTAATATGCCATAATTTTTCGTCCATTTCAAAAATTCGCAGGGGTCTTTACGTGTCAAAATCCTAGTCAAAACTTATGAATATATGAAAATAAATCCTCTTATTGATATAGACGTAATATAAATTAGTTAATTTTCAAAAAATACTAAAAATTCGTTAGCACTGTATATGATATAACTGATGACTCATACAATTTTAATCCTTAAGCAATTTTAATCTAAGAATAACGATTTTAAAGATAAAAAATATATGTATACTATATATTTTTATGAGATTTTAATATATCTTCAATATACATTTTTCTTTCGATATTTGACAAAAAAAAATATAGTTAATTCTTAAAGTACAACTGAATCAATACAAAACAATATCTTAAATAAGTTTCATTGTAATTAACAATGTAACACATTTTAATCGTTAATTATATAAAAGTTCAGTTTCCATGATATTTACTTCTAGCTATTGACTCTCAATACGATTTAGTTCATTTAAAACTAATCTTTGATAAAAATATAAGTTCAAAAATATAGAGTATAAATAAAAATAATATTTTTGTCATTATTTACTATACAATAATCAGGAAAATATGATTTATTTAAAACTTGAAAATATCGACTACATTATTCCTTATTCACATAATCGGCAGTCTATTTCGCTAATTCAGCATGAAATAAATGCTACATAAATGATAATATAATTACGTCATATCATAAAAGCTATTATGTCGAGTTAATTGAAAGCCGACAAAAAGTATAATGGCGTCTGACTAATGAACTCATCCCGAAGGATAATATTTTAAATTGCTTAGGCTTAAATGTTAAATGCGTTAATTTTTAATTGCATACCCATATGTACGTTTCATTAATATGGTAAGATCATAAGAGATTAGAGTTGAATAAATATCACTTTGGCATTGGAATTGTGTGGCAATCTTAAAAAATATATTATTTATAATGAGCAGCACAAACCCTCTTACGTATTCAATTGATTATCTTAGGGGTGAAATTAACTCAACATTCTCATATTATCATTGCTACTTTTCTATAGAATAACTAAACGAGATGAATTTCTCATTGCGTGTATTTAAATTAAATTAAAAAATATTATTACAGAAAAATTACTGATTACGATCAATCTCATGATAATACATTCAACAAATTGGAAGAATAGAGGATCAAAACATTCATGTAAGGAAAATTATTAATAATAGAATATATTAATAATTTATTACGATACTTATGTATTCGAATATAATATAAGCAAAAAATATCATACTTGTTTTTGCCCATCTCGATGAAGTTCTATTGACTTTCGGGGGATGCGATGAATGGAATCGACACGAAAATTCAAGACAACACTTGAATTATCACACCACTGGTGGTTTCTGTACTTTTCTGCTGTGCAGAAGAATGCAGAATCACAAAAAACAAACACACGCGAAGAGCGACTAACACGACCGACCGAGAGGGACGCTTGCTCAAAGTAATGCGCGCGCGCAACAAAAACTAGCTTCCCACTGCGCATGCGCTATAACTTTTACATAAAAAATAATAATAATAAAGCTGTTGATGTAGAGAAACGTGCAGGTATAAAATTCTCATGTATGATCAACTAATAAATAGCTTAAAAATACAGCAAATAAAATATTTTTATTGCATTAGCTTAATTAATAATTAACAATATTTATTCAATTACTATGAAATTTTATCGCAATAATGTATGGTTATAAAATATTTATAATAAGGAATAAAAATTAAAAAAGCTTTTAAAATTGTACAATATTAAATAAGCTCTTAAAATTATTACAAAAATTGCAGTATTAACATATATTTGTATTTATTTGAGAAATAATTATATGGGTAATATACAATAAACAAATGTGAGAAGTGAAAATGGTGCGCATACGTTGACTATACATTCAATATTATCCAAGTTTTAAACCACTTTAAAATAGTCATCTACAATACACTCAAGAGGATCTATAAAAGTTTTATCTGATATTTTTACTGAAATTTAATTGAATGGATAATAATATATATTAAGACAAGCCCTTTTTAATTGTTTATGGGTTAAAATTAGTTGTTTTTTTTATAGATATTTACTGTACTGAATTTTTAGAAGGATTTACGATTTTATGATTGGAAGGATGCTGTGGGAGATTACTTTGAATATAACTAATACAAGACAAAATATATTTTTTTTACATGAGAACTTTATTAAAAATACGATATATAAGCATTTAAAATGATTTTCCGTAATTATAATTTTTTTACAGATTTATCACTTTAAAATGTAAAATATTTGTTTCTTTTTAATTGTAACAAACTTAGTATAACGTAATGTTATATTAATATTTTTATTCACTGCAACATAAAAAAAAAATTAAAAAACTATAAAAATTGTTATTTTTAAACAACTATTATTATTATTTTTAATGGCAAAATATATTACTCTGAAAAAGTCATTAGCACAAAAATTTCAATAAATTATTATAAACTAACCTATGAAATATGATATAGTTGTGTATAGTTAAAATGCTAGTAATACGTAAAGAACGTTGAATTTTTTATCAAACCAATATAATAAACTGTAATAGTATAATAAAATGGCAAGTACAAGGGATATTTAAATACAAAGTACAGACATTATTTATTTATTTATTTTGTGAACTATTTACATTTA
This sequence comes from Plectrocnemia conspersa, assembly GCF_051122295.1. Taxonomy (NCBI): domain Eukaryota; kingdom Metazoa; phylum Arthropoda; class Insecta; order Trichoptera; family Polycentropodidae; genus Plectrocnemia; species Plectrocnemia conspersa. The sequence goes on along the minus strand of NW_028277166.1, from coordinate 12,745,282 downwards.
TTAACATACTTCAATTTATACCTCAATGCACTTGGTGAGCCTTGAATTTCTTAGTCACTTAATCCGATAGCTCAATATTTCGATAACAGTTTAAATCAATCAAACGCCTGTTTAAGCCCTAGAGGATCCTAAAAACTGTATTTATAACAGGGTAATTTATGAATAAATCCTTGAAAGAAACGCAACCCACTAATGCTTTTTTATTATTATTCGTGATCTATTATGGCCATCGGAAAACATTCAAAATGGTTTTGATTATAAAGGGCCACCCGGGAGAATTCTCATGCTTCATTAAAAAGACAGAGTTTGACGATACGGTCTAATTGGGCTAAACAAACATTTTTCACATTGGTCCAAACTTTCATGAGAGAACGTATAAAAAGGGTTGGACGAAATTCAATTGGATATATTCACATATTTTCTTCTGCACTAACTCTTCACGAACCCTTATCAGTCTGTACTACTCTACTATCAGCTATAACATTTCGATTATTTATTTGTATTTATACATTTCCCTAATGCGTCATGATAGACTTTATTCGAAATATTTTTATTTAGCATTTTATAGACATACATATCAGCTCAAAATGCATATACCCACACTTTAACACGCGTATTAATAATAATAAAATGCACTAAAAATATTTAATTGTAGTAAATAAATATTTAAGAAATGTTTATGGTGCACACCATTCTATATACATTATTACAGCTCCTAGTAGCTAACGCCAAAAATATTGTAGTGTCTGGGAATGTGGTTGAAAATCTGGATAGCTCGTATAAGATGAGCATTCTCGAACGCTGACATCCTGGGCGTGACAGTGAAGAATAAGGGATGCGATCGCAACTCTCTTAGGTACTCTATAGCCCGCAGCAGAGCATCGGCACATGTTCAACACTATTCCTTTGCAACTTAATTTAAATAAGATCACGGCAAGAATGCATAAAATAATATTCCAATACTCTCAGCTAAAAGAGAGTGTTTTTTAGCTAAGAGTGTGATACATATGTTCCGTAGTTTATTTTGTGAGATAGCTGCGAAATTGTCTTTGAGTTTTCTCCAACAACAAAGAATACCTCCCTTCTCTGGGATTCCAGACAATGGAGCCATATTCGAGGACGCTATGATATGAACTCGCATTCGACACTGCCGCCTGATACTGACACCTGATTTACATATCTATATTTGGTATACATAACCACTCGTGCAATAAAATATATGCCAGGCAAATTTTCTCACTAGCTGATAAAGTCACACCACTCGGCACCATAACCCCAAAAAATCATTTCTATCCTTTACTATTTAAATAAATTAATAATGACTCATTTTCTCTTCATAAACGCTACTTCTTTCTGTCTCAAATTCAAAACATCACTTTGCCACATATTTAAATTGGTGTTGAACTTCAACAGTAGTTTATCCTATTTATCTGATTCTAAGCATTATCTGCATTTTTCTCATTTATAATCTCTTTTCTTCGAAAGATGACTAAATGGCATTATCTAGATATTTTATTTAGAAACCGTTTATTTTATTCATAAAATTTATTATGCGAATTGCGGACTTAAAATCGTTTTTACTCAACTTTGTACTAAAGTTGAGTACGAGCAATAAAAATTAAAAACATATTTTTTTTATAATTTCAGAGAAGCTTTCATTCGAATTATTCCCGAGTGGGTGCGTCCTGGAACACGTTCCACAAATTTGTTTAATTAAAATAAAATACGCTCCCATTTAGCGTGACTGCGAACAGTTACGTGTCACTCTCTATTATATACAAACAACACTTGATTAATTTTATGTAAAAAAGCGACTTGATCGATCCTCCACATGGTCTTAAAAATACCATTCGAAACAGTGCGGCTTATTTTCATCCCGGGGAGCCATAATTGAAAGAATCAACGAACAGGATGTTATCTATTTAGATCGCTAATCACCAACAGTGATTTTTTAAAATCCATCCAGAGCCCTGAAGTTTATAGTTCAACTCCGCGGATATTCATCAATTGAAACAAAACCATTATACAATCTCAGCGACCATTATGCAAGACGTTAATGCAGGTCACAGACAATCATGTCTATTTATCATGCAGCCAATGGATTTATGACTAGTTGTCGTTCCAATTTTTCCCTCGTCAGATGACACGTAGATGTATTATAGATCCCTGGACAATAAACTTGCGACTTCGTTTGAAACAGTGGGATTATAGTCCTTGTATTCGCGGAAACTCACAACAGGTTCGCAAACAATGAAGCGCTCCCATTAAAGTAGGTCTCTGTTACTATGAGAGGGTAGTAAACGCTGAACTTCAAAGATGAACTTTGGAGAACTACTTCAACAATAGAGCGATTTAGCATAAAGCGGCGAAGACAAGTAATGTTCTAATTACGATCAATTATAAATTCAGCGTGTTCGGTTGAATAAACGATCGTGTCGATTCGATAGTAAGATGGATAGTTTTCTCGCTCTTCTGAAACGCTCGAGAGTTTCCCCGAGGGCTTAATTTTTTTTCATCGACTGAAGAGAAAATGTGCGGAATTGGTGCGCCATTCTCAGCTCTATTTCCTAAAGTGAAAAATATACGATTCGCTTCTAGTTTCCGTTACGATAACACGACGATTCGTTTCGGCAATTACAGCTATCATGAAAAGAAAGCCGAAAAGCTTTAGCTTTCGAAAAATATATATTTTACTTTCAGAGAGGAAGATTATTCAGGAAAATGGACAAAAAATCACTGAAGTACTATCGTGTTTTTTTATTTCATTATAGATAAGATAACTAATAACAAATATTATGATTATTTATGATGGAATTACAACAAAAAATATTTGTAAATCTCGAAAATATTAATTAATCATAATTAAACCACAAAGATTTCCCATTGTGCATTGTGCTAAATTACTAGAAGTAAAATAAATCAGTTTTAAAAAAATGTATGTAAAATTTTAACACTTCCTAACTAACATTATCCTTTAGAAAAATAATAGTTTATTTGCAAAACATACTAAACTTTTTGAAAAAAATTAGTAGATTAAAATAAGACACTTGACGAAAATTTGCGAGCTGATATTTATCCTCAATTATTTTGCGTGCCAAAAACGATGACAGTATTATATTTATCTAGCATTCATTTACAGGTAAAGAGTAGTGGAGAGTTATAAGGCATTCACGAGACTATTATTTATTTATTAAATTTATACATTATCATTTTTATTACTTACATACGATATACGCAAATAATAGTAATGATAAATTACTAAATTAATAAATAAATACGTGCATTAAAATACATACATACATTTTTTTATAATAGTATCACTTAACCTTTTTATAGTATGAACTCATGCAATTACTTCATTATAAGGCGAAATAATGCGTTATGTAGTAAGTTGATTTTCCAAGAAACAACTCAAGACTACTGAGGCTCATAATAGTTTTAAGAAGTTTATGTTACGATTGTTTTTCTTCTTTTCATACATATAAATACATACAGAAACATTTATTTAATTATATTTTGTAATAAAATATCAAGACATATCGTATTGAATATGTTTCAATCATGCTTTTATATTTCACATTTTAAATGCATTACATGTTTTCCATGCCTACTGTACCATGTTTCGCTAATGTATTATCACCTTTTTTTCTTGACAATTGGAACTGGTTCTCTGTAATAAAACATTAAAAAATATAAATATCGAATGAAAAGACCCAATACGTCCGACAGGCATTAAATAATTTCATATCCAACTTGTAAATCAAAGCCCTAGTCGGGTTATTCACATCGTTCGATACTCGATAGAAATTCATAAACTTATAAATATCAAAGAGGCAGGTAAGACATGTACATATTATCGATCGCGTAGCTTTTCCCAGAGCCGCCCCCGCCTAGAGCTTTTCAACACATTTCCACATGAATTTTCCAAAGCCTTCTGATTTGTTATATACGGCGTTTGTTGTGTGCACAGAGCACCCGCCGATGCGAGAGACATTGTCCAGTATTCCGTGAAATTGGCTTGAAAATAGGCAACGCTGTGTTAAACAGAGCAAAGTAAACAAAAGGGATGAGCAATTATACTAACAAAATGTGTCTATTGAAATATTTTATTGACTTACTAATGACTCAATTATTTACGAATCAATTAAAAAATTATAAAGCTAATAATTATTAGCTATATATTTTATTTTAAGTTTGGTTTTAGATGATCAAATACGTACTTTGGCCAACAACTGATATATGTAAGGGCTTAGACTTAACAGCAGCTAAACTTTCTGTGTAAAACTAGCCACGCTCAATGAAGTTCAAGCTAAGAGTTTTATTGTGAGTTAATCTCTCCCTAATTGACGTCCAGAAGATCCAACCCGTATGAATAACTTTATGAGAAGATTACTGCAAACATTCTTTGGAATCTTATCCAACAAAGAAATAGAAGGGATATACGAAAAGTAAATATACAAAGATATTAACAATGAAAGTATTTTTTATGTATACTTGACATGGCAGTCTTTATACAGTACAGTAGCAACATTGTGTTTAAAATGCTTTTGTTAATTATTAATCACACTGTGCAATATTCGTTCAGTATTATATTTATTTCTCTCTGATGACCTAATAAAGTGGCAGATTCATAAATAAATTAATGATCATTCGTTGTCACCGATTTAGATAATCACCGATTCTGAATATACTTGTACTACAATTTCATGTTTTATTTTCACATAAAGCAGATATTTTTGTGTGCCAATGTTCTGAATGGGAAATAGTCTAAAAGATACATGACCCACATCAGATACAAAAACAAATATATAGAGCTGTGATAGTGAAATATGAATACACATTTTATTAGAAGTAGATATGAATATAATTTGCTGCCTCGTTAATCCACAAACGTCATACAAGCAATTGTGTCAATATTGACGTTCGGTAAGTTGTGCGTATACCAGATATTTTTGTGTGTCAATATTCTGAATGGGGAATAGTCTGAAAGTCATATGACCCACGTCAGATACAAAAGCAGTTTGTATAAAAAACAAATATCAATATCGGTAGTGTTTGCTATTCATGGCGAATCCGGAACTACGAATCAAATGCACAAATCCCCCACCTGCCCGAAAAAAAAAACAGTTTCCGGATCGACCCGGAAACGCTTTTGCACAAAGGAAAAACACGTGCGCCTTGAAAAATTCATCGGTACAATTTTCTTTTGTAGTTTGTACTTTATATCGCGTGACCACGTAGTTAGGTCATCGAAAGGGTGACACTAATGTGGCATTAAAACATCGATTTCATGGAAAACATTAATATAGAAAGAGTTGCACCTGTCGGGTGATAATTATTCTTTCATATTATTTACTATGTTATAATATTTACAACAAAGCTTAACAATTAAAAGAACATTAACTTAAATACAACGAATATGTATTGTTTATATAATAATCAATACAAAAAGTATATTTCGGTAGTTTCTTGATATTCCTTTCCAGCGAAAAAAAAAGTATTTTTGCTCGTGCTTTCCATCTGACAATAAAATGTTACCAAAAGCTTGTAAAGGACATTAATTCCGACCGAAGAAGCGACTAACTCGTGACTTATGAGTAATCAATTTTCTGTGTAATTAGCACTATAAACCAGTAATATTTATGTTTTATCTAAAACATATAAAGCATTCTCTATGAGCTGAAGTAGCTCATTATTTGAGAATTTTCATGATATTCATCCGTGAGATTATTTTACTCGTCTATAAATCGGTGACTAATACCAGTATTTATTTATTTTAATCATTTATTTAGTTCATATAGCTAATTATTTATACACTACTATGAGTGTTGGTCAAAATATATTCAACCCGAATTTTGGTCAGTTGGAGGGCGAAAAAACAAGTATCACTTCTCAGAAGTCAAACTTTCATGTCAAAAGCAATATATCTGTATAATGTCAAACCAAATATTATATTAGAAATCATTTCAATGCTTCATAGTTTGTTCGATTTTTTGTGTTTCACCATAGCTTAAATATTAAATAGACATCTTTCCGATCGCTCATACTAGGATGGTGATGGCGCGATTTTATATTTTTATTTTAAGTATTGATCGAAGTATATTCAAATCGAATTTAAAAAAAATAATTATCACTTCTCAGAAGTCAAAAATCCACGTCAAAAGCAATAAAATCAAGCGTTCCCACTGCAACGGCGTATATAATAAAATAAAAAGGTACATAATAAAAATCTTAAGAATATAAGTTATATTTTAGCACATAATATATTCAACACCCCAAGGTGCTTAATACATATTTATATTATAAAATACATACAAAATGTAAAAACATAAATAGTTGAAAATTTTCTAATAAAAAATCATGTATTGCCACTAAATTTCATACAATAAAATATATTTAAGCACCGTCGTTTTCATAAATTCAGTATTTAATCATTACTGTACTAAAACAAATAAAAAATCACTTCATAGCATAGTAAATCGCCTAGTAATAAATTACTTAAAGAATAAATCATATAAATGACCTTAAGAGTTAATTGGTTAACAATTCGGCAATGATGGCTTAATAATGCCTCTTTGCTCCCACCATTGTGTTAAATTAATCATAAAAAACATCTCAAAATATTCTTTATAGTGTTGGAAAATACAGTGTACGTCAATGAACTGATAAATATTTTGCCAATGAAGAGAACCAGATAAACCTACATAGTTGGCAATTATAAAGTTAGCTGATTAATATGTCCAACAAAGCAAAACACGTTCTTAAAACAACCACTTGTAGATACTAAGCGTGCAAATGTACAACAAAGATTTTAATGGTAGTTTTGGTACGCACCCCTCTTCATTCTCGTCAGGCTCGGGCTCCGCGTCGGACATCTTTGCCAGAGTGTATTGGGTCGGTATTTTGACTGATTTGCTCGACTATTGTCTCAAAAATAACGTCTAGAGAGATTTCTCTAAGGTACAATTCAGATTCGGATTAGAATCTGGGCGCAAGACTGCGTTTGGAAAGACAAAGAGAGAGCTGATGCACAAAGGCGTACTTCGCGGGACGCTTTCGATGTGGCACTACCCCAGCGGTGGCAGGGGGCAACTAATGGTCACCCTCCGACCGGAAGCGTGTCCCCCCCTCCAACGCAAATCCTGTGTTGATGGCAACGGAAACCGAGTGATGACGCGTCATTGAAGACTCGATGAAAGTGACAGTTGATGGTGATAGATAAAAATAATTATTTTTTTAGTTTGATTTATTTGCATTTAATATTCATTTAAATAATTTGTATTTAAAGATACTTTCTAATTTCTAATTTTTGCTTTTATTAGAGCTGTATAATACATTTTTTCCATTTAAAATAAGCAATTAAGAAACGTAAAATTTAAATTATGAACTTCAAAAATCATGTCTTTATAACGATTATACGCATGGCTTTCAAATTGCTACTATGGAATATTGTGCATTAATCCATTAGTATTCCTTCAACCTCAGTATCTTACTGGTTTTACAAATATATATTTATTACTTATTTTCCGAAAACAACACATTGTAACAGTGTATCTTTCTTATCAGAAGGCGATAAAAACTTAATCCTTAAAAGGCTTGAGTAACTGTTTACTTTTTGTATGTTTGACGTGCCGACAAACAATACTGAAATTCTTAACTGAAATTGAAGTTGCAGATGTATACATTTCCCTTTTTAAAATATATACAACATTAAGGTATATCAGGTTAGGCAAAAATATACCGCTATTAAACGAGAATCATGAAGAGTAAAATCGTTTAAAGCTAATGAAAATGGCAATGTATAATTCATCTCGCAAGGTTGTCATCACTACTTGTTATATTTTGAATAATTTAATAAATATAAAATATTTATTTAATTTATATGTTAATATGGTGAGAATTATCATTGAATAGAATCTATTTATTTTTTATTCTTTATTTATAAAAAAGGTTCATGGTAAATGTAGTATGTTTATAATAAAAATACGTTTTTTATTATAAACATGTATGCAAAAAACAAGTATGTGTGAAATAGTGTGTGAAAAAGTTTATCTAACTTTTTTCTATGATATTTTTAAACTTAGTTTTAAATTTAAATTTTTTTTTTAATTTATATTTTTATTTTTTTAATGTTTTATAACATTAAAAAAATAACAACAACCGTCATTCTACAAGACAATGAATTTTATAAGAGCTATTCATATATCAAGTTTCAAGTCAATTAAATAAAACTACGGCACTTATCGTATTCGGAAATTTGTAATATCTAGGGATTACAATACCGGTAATACCTTTATCGGGGCAAAAATCGACCTTCAATACTACCGGTATTACAAAATGGAATACCGGTAGTATAGATTTTTTTATCGATTTCCATTACGTTTTTCAAATTCCTACCTTTTATTTGATGAGACATTCTAAAATAAATATGCAATAATTACTATAAATTTTCAGAAATAATTCACATCTCAATCATATAAATATGTTTTTAGAAAAAAATATGTTGTCTTTTTTTTAAACAAACATATTTATAAATTTATACACACTCCTTTCTTATAAAGTTCTTTTAGACTATCTAAATTGACAAAAAACAATAATATATTTTATTGGAATAAATTGGCGAATAGGTATAAAAAATTAGGAGGTATCTAGAGCGTTCGATCAAATTTTTTTTGTTTAAAATGATATTTTCCTATACTAATTTTCCCAAAAAATGTAACGCCCGTATTTTCAATATTTTTAACAATGTAATAACTGTGAATAAATAAATTATTACAACAAAATGATTTTTGTACATTGTCAATTTTTCCACCGATTTTTATTAGTACTCGTAAACAAATTATGAATCAGCGTATAACGTATTTTTAGAAGTACTTGAATGTAAGGAAGATTGTTTAAAAGCTTGAAACACGAAATACGCATAAATAGTCATTGGTTATAAATGTCGGAAAATAAAGCCAAAATATTCCTGCTTTGTAATTATATTTATTCAATATTTAAAAAAAAAAATTCCGACTGAATCCTTAGATTTTTTTGCAAAACTCGCAAGCATGTATCAACATTCAACAATATACCACAGTATAAGCTTAGCATTCAGTTCGACTTTAAATCAATGTACATTTAAAGTTACTAAACACATTATGACAACTATGTATAGTTACAAGAAATAAAAAAATCACAATCATACAAAAAAATCTACAAATTACAAATTTCTACAAAACATATTCTCCTATGCTGTATCATTGAATGAGATATTTGATATATCGAAACAATTTGACAAAACAGACAATATTAGTATTGAAAATCCTTGTATTATTGCAGTTATATTCCACGCAAATTAAATTACAAAACAGAAAAAAACATATGTCCGTATGTCACAAGAACTTCTGCCAAACAGTGTTTAATAACGAAGTGACATTTAAACATGTCATTCTATTTGCTATTTCTATGTCATCTGTAGTACTTTAAGCTTTCAACTTTTACGTTGAAAGTTGAGCTAAATAGCGACATGCTTACAACCTATTACGCGCTATTCTGCAATGCGTACCAATGAAACTGCTGAAGAAACTGAACTGCGACATGCCGACGACTGATTACGTGGTACTGCAATATGCGTGAAGAAAAGAGACAGTAGTCAAATATTGAAATACATTTATACTTCCAGGGTGTATTATATATTTTTCATTTTAATTTGAATTTATTCTCAATTATAAAAGTTTTTCCACCTTACTTTTTTCTCTTTTGAAATAAGATGGCGAATCAGACTGGCTAGTGAATCTAGCCAAGATATTTATAAGATCTATTTATAAAACATATTATAGTAATATATAATTATAATTACGGCAATTATCGTGTCCTTAAAAAACCCGCATAAATAACCTAAAAATTATAGTTTTTATAATATCCGTCATTTTGTTTCCAAATGGCGGATAATGAACTTAGTTGAGATTTTTACGAAGCTTATAAAGCTAGACACTTGAAGTACACTTGAAAACATTGCATTTAATAACTAAAAGAAATGGCATTAATAATAGGAAATAAAATTTTCAAATAATCATTATATATTTAACCCTTTAAACGCCAGCGACTTTTTAGTGAGTCACTTTATTTGTCACAATATTTAAATATTTTAAACTTTAATGATACATAGTGCTGGTGATGTGGTATTTATTGTAATAATATTATATTACACAATACAACGAGTTAAATATATTCTTATTAAATAGCAACCACTGAGAAAGTCCACAGCTGCATTATATTAACTTAAAAATATGAGTAATTTCTGAAATTTCAGCAATCAACATTTTTTTTAAGTTTGCACAATTTTTGTGCGACTGCTTGTTTATCGGCTAGTATATATTAAAGACATGACTGTTGTATATAATATAGACATAAGACGATCAATTTTGCAAAAAAAAGCACAATGAGCTGAATATATGTATATTTTATTTACGTTGACACAGTCAGTTCGAGAGCTATCCATTTCATCATCATTCATAATCGAGAAAAAGATGGCCGATTGATTGATAAATATAGTAATTATTTTCATTTCTATAAATTTATTCAAAATATAAACAGGAGTAATGATAAATATATCGAACGTATATCCGTGTCATGTGCTTTAGAGCTAATAGTAAACTCAAACTTTCTATCTCTTTCTCAATTATAAATAATGATGAAATGGATAGCTCTCGAACTGTCTGTGTTAACGCAAATAGAGTATAGTAGCGATACATTAGAGAATAAAAAATGCCTTTTTAAAAATGAACTTTTGAAATACACAACTGCAATATGTATCTAAAAATTTATTTTATTCAACACTTCACATATAAACGTAAGCTTTTTTCGAATAGTACAGAAAATTATTAACTAGCGAATATATTCAGCGAAATTGGAACATGCTTCCTACTGCAATTTCTGTACAGAATATGAACAGTTTATCACCAAAAATTGCTAATGTGTATAATTATTGCTATCAAAACAACGGTATTTTCATTGACTTAATTATAAAGTGGCGAAGCTATATTTTTACTTTCGAATATCGTTTATTTTCTAGATTTATTCTACTCTAAAAAATTCAGAAAAATATGTACGCCATTGTACGCATACTTCTATATCCTAAGCACATTGTAATAACAGTAAATAGTGTCTAAATTTAGTACTACCTATAAATTGTAAGGATGTTTTCATTCTCAACAAACAATCAAACATGTGTTGCTCATCTACGATTTTTGTTTCACAAGCCCGTAAAAGGGTTAAAATTTCACTTTCATAACAATAAGCATTGTGATATAAAATGAGTAAATTGATTAAATTAAATACCCCAGCACTCGAATCAATAATTCAGTCGCTAATAAGCATAAGACTTGTCGGGGTGTCGCATTCACCGTTTTTACATAATGCATATAGCTCGATCGATACTAAAAACGAAAGGTAAAAATAGAAAACACGTATAATATAAAGTACACACGTGACGTAAATATTTTATGCAATCGCGCAATAAAAATACAGACACTACCAGGGTCGTTTGCGACCCCAAGAACGCTTAACTAGGGACAATAGTTCAAACCGCACATCCATGCAGTCCCACGAGCTACCGATATGAATATTTAATCGACAATGGGTCAACGGTTGTGCAGGAAAAGGGACGAGTAATAACCCATCGAGGGCCGTTGATTGTACTTAAACGACTTGCTGAATTGCATTTTTCATGGGGTAGAGAATTGCGAAATGAGGTGGGGTTTTTGTTGCGAGTCGCTTCCATCTTGCTTAGGGATATATTCAGAAACCACTACGAGATATTAGTTAAATATGGTTTTGTGTGCACGCTTTTCCTATAACGGGGGAAAGTTATGGGTTTGACCCAATTTTCGGAGTATAATGTAAATATGCCATTATATGTCTATGATTTCTCGTTTTCTTTATTTTAATCAAATAGATTCTTTATTATTTAATTTTGGGAATAAAAAATATAACTGAATAATAAAATTGATTAAACAATAATTATAGGAGATAATAAGAAAGTAAAGCATTTATTTTTTAGATTGATTATTTACCTTGAGGACACTACATATTTATTTTACAAAAATAATTTTATTGATTCTAATATTATATAAATCTCGCTTGTATAATACTAATTATGGACAATTTTTGACATTGAATCCCTATCAAAATTATTGTTCAGCTTTAACACATAATTTAATGAATGTCACTTCCTACTGCATTAAAATTACTAAACAGTTTTTTTAGTCTTTTAGTTCATAACGTTATTGCTAGTAACAGAGTCAAGTCAGCGATAAATTTTAGCAGCAGATTTTTCTTTAGCATATAATAAAATAAACGGAATTCCAAACACATCTCGCATGGGAATATAAAAATAATGTTTCTTTAATTTCCGAGTATTTCTCGTAAATAAGCAGCTCAAGTTGATAAATTTACCACACTCAAGACACTCTTAAAAGGGCAACTAAGCTCCAGAAAATTACTCGAAAGGCCGTTACTTATCAGTCACTGTTATTACTATACTCAATGCAAGAATGAAATTCAGTTCTGAAAAGTCAGAAACCTCATTGTAAATAAATTAAATTCAGCTATAAATAATTAATATTAAATTTCAGTTAAATATTTGGTTATAAACTTCTTTCAAGTGTCGTTAACAAGTACGAATAAAGTAAAAATTGAATTACATTATAAAAGTATGCAGTAATAGAAAAACTAAAACTACCACTAACGCTAAAGAAGAAAAACATTTTCTCGTGGAAAGTTTACAAAGTAGCTCGCTTAAAGTTTCGACAGTAGTGAGGTATTTACATCTCAATTTTATCTCGTTCGTAAAATTTCCAAATTTATGTTGAAACTTTGGGTTCTGATATAAAGATATTAAAAAGTCAATGAAATGTATGAATATATTATATTGTATTCACAAACTAAAATAATCGATGTACTACCAAAAAATTAATCAAGCTAAGTCTATTTTTTCTTAAATTAGATAGGCTGGCATTTAAAATAAGACTTATTATTAAAGTATTATTTTTGATTGTGTTAACACAGAAAATAGTTTTTTTTTAAATTTTAATGTTGCGCCTACTCTTTTACGGCACCAAGTGCGTGCAGTTTCCGATCCAAGAGTGGGGAATAATTTCATATTGGACGGTTGAGTTTGTCTACTTCTAAACTAATAAGACCGCATTTAATTAAATACACTTCTATAGTTACATTATTTTTTTAAATAATATACCTAGTGTAATATACATAAGAAAAAAAATCGAATTCATTCAATAAGTCTATGTTCACGTTTAAAACGTACCTGATTAATTTGCAATTCGAATAATTATATTCAGTCAAATCTAATGAATATGCGCATTAAATCGGATGCAATGATAATGTTTATGTATTGTAAAAGAAAAACTCACTTTTCGACCTCGGAACTCAAAATGTGAAGATTTCAACACGAAGATTCTTGTATGATTGTTTCTATAGTTTATTCAATGTATTCTTCTAATCCTCACACACACACTATGTATATATTTCATTTTTATGGTTATAACACACTTAGTTAATTTGCAATCCGAATATTTATAGTCAGTCAAATCGAGCAAGGCACATAACAAAATAATGAAAATTACTGTCGCGTAGCAAAATTATTTAAAACTGTTGCCACGTTACTGTCGGCCATCTTGTTTTATATTTGAATGCTTATTTTTTATTGGTCGAAACGACAGAATTCATTGCCGTAAGACAAACGAGCAAACTCATTTTTATTTTTATTATTTAAATTAAATATATTTCCTTTGTTTACGTGTATTATTATACACACCGTCATACAAAGCGATACGATTTACCGAGTACAAAATTCTGATAATCGGTAACATATACATACATATATAATTATTTATAAATTATTTTGTGTTTATAATAGATGTCACTTTGCAGTTTAATAATAGCGCATTTTTTTTAGATAAAAATTCAGCTTCTGGATTGCCTCATGAGTCCTTGACCAGAGGAGAAAGAACAACGCCATTTGAACCTCATTTCAATATACAAAATCAAGTTAAATGTTATTTAAATTCAGCAGCAGTTATGGATCACAACGTGGCTGTAGCCTAAAAACACATCACGCAGACCCTACCGTAAACCAGAGTGTACTAACCAAGTAAGAAATTAATTATTTGTCTTATCAATGTTACTGATTACATATTATAATAATCTAAACTATTGTTTATTTTATTATAACCTATATATAAACATCAGTAGAACGCTTTTTTTTAATTATATAACACCATAAAAACACTCGAGAATCTGTTATGGTCGAACGTGCCAAGAAAGGCATAATAAATTTCTAAATATATATTACCCGTGTATTCTTTGATTTTTATTTATAGCATTGTTATTCAGCGCTGTTATTTCGATTATCATGATTTTTTTACACAAAACATAATTCGCATAGCCCATACGTTTTAATTAAAACCATTTCATCAACTCTCATAAATCATCGTTTGAATATTGCGCCTTATTTTCCGAACATCGAAATTAATACACCTGTGTACGCAGTTACGAGTGTGGCATATACTACTACCCCTGCACAAAGCATCCCTGAAATGGGGACGACAAATCCAGGCGAGGGTTGCAACCGTAACAAGTCACGTACGAGAACACTAACCCTTCTGCGGGTGGGGTGAAAAATGGGTCAACATCCTCCAGTAGACCGACCACTGTGGTCCTTACGACTACGTCTCGAAGGTCACATTTCACGGAAGAAGGGAGGAAAAATAACACTTCCAAGAAAACATTTTCTTAGATGAACTCCTTGGCCTTAGTAAATGTTTGATCGGGGCGGTCTTTGCTGATGAAAATTTGAAAAATTGATTATAAAATATATTTTAGATAAACAAGTTTGGAACCACTGTTGTCTGCGGTGAAGTCTTTCCACGTCATAAATATACAAATCGATAGAGTGCAAAACTTCTTTTGTTCTATCTAATTTACATGCGAATGTATTGATCGAGCGATTTGAATTACGTGTGTCCTGGTTACGTGTCATTTAAATGCATTGTAATTCGATTCATTGCGAATGAGAACGGTTGTATCTCTTCTCTTCAATATACATAATGTATATATATATACATATGCACATACGAGTATATAACAGAAGTGGCCAAACTTTCAAAATTCGAGGGCAACTCATGATTATATAGAGGCGAACTCCGAATTCTTTCACCTTAAATATTTTTAGGATAGTTTTACTTTTTTTGTAAATAATATTATCTAACAAAAAATAATGTGTGGGTGAAAATATGTTTCATTAATGGCAGTCGGGCAAAGTGTTAAATAAACATTTTATTGAGCTTTCTATGGATCATCTCAAGACTTCGCTGAACGTCTCGAGGTAAATCCAGGCTTATATTTTTATCAAGCTTATTAAAGCTGCGATTGAGCTTCGCTGCCAAAGCCCGAATGTATGTAATTTAATCCCTAAAATCTCCAAATGAAAAAAGTATCTGCGATTCATTAGGCGTACTTTGCATATGCAAAATAAATCAATTAAAAAAACGATTAAGCTTAATGGTATTTTTACTGTTGTGTTGATGCAACAGCTTTAATGTTTTTTTAATAAGAAATATTTTTTTAGATTTCCTTATTAATTTAATTAAATACATTATAGTCCAATAACTGCTACACGAAGTAACTTATGAGGTTTTTTTACCAGTCCTTCTTATATGGAGTGCGATGAAATTCGACCTTCCATACAAAAAAATCCCGGGCAAAATTTTTTTCATGAAACAGATTTTTTATTGGTATTTTTGTACTTAAATTTGTTAAGTAATGTGCATTTGTTGAATCAAACGCCAGTATTTTTTAAACACGTGCAATTAAAAACAGTTTTTTGATGGTGTTTTCTACCTGCTCTTCTAATGGAATGCGACAGATAGTTTCTGGATATATTTGTTTAAGTGCATTTTGTAAAAAAAATAGTTTTGTTAGTTGTATTAGCGTATTTTGTCAATTGCCTGTATTTTTCTTTTCAATATAAATAATTGAAACAAAAACATACCGAATTTTTAATATAAATAAAAAAAAATAACTTTTCGTAAAAAATCATCCACATTATTTATTTTTTCGGTAGTACAATATTCATTTTAGAGCTAAATAGAATGGATTGAAATTAATAACGAATATATTATAAATTAGAATAAAGAAAATGGTGTTATTATAATAATCTCTACATCGGTACCTCGACAACAAAAAACTAATACCGCCCTGTGTACTTACACGTACCGGGATCATCCCTCGGGACAACCGACCAATCTTAGGGTAGATCACAATATACTCTCACAAATACAATAATAATAAAAATGTTATTAAAAAGCTATCCATATCATCATGTAATATTGCTTTTATACATAAATGTGGAAAACCAATTTCCAAAGTCTATATCAAATATCATTTCAGATGTTGCGGTTTTTATTCATGTACAAAATCCTCTCATAACCTCATATCCGATTCGGATCGATTCTCAAAAATCAATTTTCGGATTGCAACCGTTGAAATTTCTCCCGGAAACGACTGTTTCCCAGTCGGCCTGAACAAAACGGAAAGGGCGTGGCCCTCCGGGGAGGACTTCCCTCCCACCGACCCACCGACCCAGCGCCCACATGCCTAAAAAACAATTCTCCCTTTTACGGTAAAAAGCTCGCAACCCAAAACGTATTAAATATGCTAACAACATTGGAAAACTTTGCGTCGAAACGACAATATCTCTAATTAATCTCGAGTTTGAGGCGTTCAATCGGCAACACAGAGGCAATAAAATGAGCCAATAAAACCCAAACCCCAGAACGGAAGCATGCTATTTGAAAAGAAACGTTATATTCGATTTAATACGTGTTTTGATCTTAAATTCATAACACAGAAGCACGTGTGTTGTTTTGATTTGGTGTAAATGTTTAAAGGATTGTATTATTTTATAAATTAGGGATTTTTTAATTAAAAATATAATCTACCCTTATTGCTACAGTATAATGAAATATTAGTACTAAATAATAATTATATTTTTAATAAGCATGCTATCCTTTAAAATCTACGGATAGTACATAAAAGCACCATAAATTAACCGAAAGATTATCGCACATGAAATATATTATACATTTTAAAAAATGTATTAATCTAATCCTG
This sequence comes from Plectrocnemia conspersa, assembly GCF_051122295.1. Lineage (NCBI taxonomy): Eukaryota > Metazoa > Arthropoda > Insecta > Trichoptera > Polycentropodidae > Plectrocnemia > Plectrocnemia conspersa. The sequence goes on along the minus strand of NW_028277166.1, from coordinate 12,728,110 downwards.
AATATGTATTATCTGTCCAATTTTGTGAGAATGCTATTGTTGTATTTTATATAATTAGGCAGTATGTTATATTACTTTGAAGAAAACTACTTATTATTTCTCTTTACATATTCTATTATATTTAAACACAAAAATATCAAATAAGTATATAAAACACGGGTTTACATTTTGTAGGTATTATCACTGATAGCAACAATGTCTAATTTCACCATTTTGTATTTAAGCCTGTCGAAAAATAAAGTAGTTGTAGATGTACATATACAGAAATGTGAAAAGAACATGCTTTTTTAATGTCAACGAATCAAATAAAACTAGTGTTTTTTTAGTATTATTTTTAATTCTAGAGCTAGCTATCCATTTAAATAAAGAAATATTGTAGAAATAGATATTACTAAGTATTATCATAAATAAATGTAAAATATATATTGTGATGTTTCAGAAACATTATCTTTGCGCTCTCTTATTTCATTAAATCGTTGAGAATATTAAGAGCGAACTCGACAATTTATTATGGAAAAATCAAGCATTTTGTGTTAAAGTTACATTTTTTTAATAAGTATTTTCAGTATAAGATTGTTTATTTTTGTATAGGCATTAGAGGTATATTCTGTTATCGAACTTACTTATATAATGTTGCTCTTATATGTTTGAAGAATATTAAAAAATATGATTTTTAATATTCCTTATTTTAGTGAAAATCTACAAATATTTAGAAACAATTTTGCCGTTTGGAAATTTTTTTATAATAGTTTCGTATATTGCAAGATTATTTCATTTTGTATAATTGTAAGTAACGGAGCTCGTACCTCAAATTACTCGCATAGCAAATCAATTTTTGCTATTGAAATGTATTGAAATACTATTAATCCATTTCAATAGGTAAATTAAAATGAATTAATGGCAATTGAAATGTTAAATATACACTACCTAAATTACTGATATAGTTTATTTTTAATTTACACAGTACGTTTATTTGCTCGTATATCGAGTCAAATATAAAAAAAAATGTTCGTATCTCAAAATACTTTCAAGTCAAGTCACTCGTAAATCAAGGTTCTGCTGTATATTCTTTAATGGAACTTTCTTTATTGCTCTTTGAGGTGTAACGAATTTTATTATTTATTAAAAATGTTGATTTTTAATTTTTTAAATGCTTCATTTGTAGTCATAACATATTAATAAAATCTACAAACTTTTAGATACAATTGTGTGGTGTCTCTATGATATTTTATATTACACCTCGTTTTTTTGGCTTTATATAACCATAACTATATTTTATCATCAGTGGACTTCCGAATCGCAGTAAAAAATAATAAGATAACTATATTAAGGTAAAAATATTTTTTTCATTTTTTATTAAACATATTACAAATATTAAATACAGCAATTTAATAACTATTGAAAGTATTTCCCAAAACGAATAGATTGATACTTAATATGAGATTTAACCTTTAACGATCGGAAGAATATGTTCGCTAAAGTTAAAGGTAATAAATATCCTTTTTGACAAAAAATTTGCTTATGTATTTGTATATAATTATACGACGATTTTTGGTATAGCATATATACCAAAAGTCGTCGATTATTATTTATTTTTTTAATTTTCCGTTTCAATCTGACATGCATAAGCCCAATGCGTTACAACGGTGTAAATCTACACCAACTGGGTAAATCAATCAGATATATTAATAAATATTATTATTTGTATTAACAATTAAACATTTCTGAATCTGAATTTGGGTATGGTTAAAATTTGTAACACAACAAAAATTGATATTATGACGATTCGTTTATCAGTTAAATTATTTATTGAAATAATTGGAACTGAACTTCCATATGGTAAAATAAAAAATTCACACAACTACTGCATTATAAATCGGATGTATGAAATGAAAAGGGGTTCGAGTTGTATGAAGCTAATTTATAGCCCAGAGCTATTTTAAAAAGTGCTATCTACATACTGAAAGCTCGCACGTACCGCTCCTGAATTAGCCGTCGAGCGATTTTATGGCGCCGTAAGGACCCTCGGATTACCGCCAGATAGTCACCGATGATTCAAGCGTATACCCAGTACATACATATGTAGTTTCTGGCTCTTCTGTTTTAGAGCTAGCTGGTTGTTTATGCCCGACCTCGCGTGGGAAGTGCAGTCCCCTCGTCACGGTATGTGATATTAGTCAGGCGGAAGGGGCACTTATTATGTAAATAAACATACATCACTACGAGGGGGGAGGGATCTCCGACAGCTGGTACATCTTCACGCGAATCGTGTGATGCTGCTGTCAAAGACCATCCAAATCCATCAAAAACGAACCAGCAAATTATTCAGTTCTCCCTTTGAGAAACATTTTACCGAAACGACTTTGTTTGATCGTAAAAGTTAAAAAAAATAAGCTACATCTACTCTACAATATTTAATATAGTAGCAGCACGTACAAGAGTAATAACGTTTACAGGAGTTGTAAAAAGAGCAGTTATTAAATTTAATGAAAAATATAGTCGTGCCTAAATTTCACTTTCATGAGATAGCATCTCGAATTATTTAATATATTTTGATCGAAATTAACCATTTACAGATTGTGCGATTGGTGCGTGATCGGTTAATCTGAAAGCAATATGCTTTAATTAATAATACTCTAATCCGATTTATTACGCAATAGTTGTGTGAAAATCGAGTTTTCCTTTCAAAGTTTCACGACCTCTTCGACAAACTTGGTTCTTTGCCAAACCTTATAAATTTCAATGGATGGTTCTTGAATAAACGTTTTTTTCATGCACATCCTCCAAACGCACATTTTATATACTATTGAATATTCATGGCGCATTAATCGAAGCGATTTTCATCTGTACAAACATGTATACATATACCATTATCAAACACGTAAGCGCTAAATATATGTTCATGTCTATAATAAATTATATAAATTACATTAATTTTTTTTTTTTTAATATTCCACATTTCATAGACTTTACAAACTTCTCAATATTAAACTATACTGTTTTTTGTTTATATTAATATGTTTTAAAAATTTGGTAAAGCAATGTAAAAAATAATAAATAAATAACATACTTTAGTAAGACTAAATGTTGTGTCAAATGAACACTCACATCGAATATAATATATCCGCAGTAAGCGTGAATAACTTGACAAGTCAAAAATCAATTTCTTTTTCAATGTAGCAGTATAAATTTAAATTTATTTCGTGATTATATACATATATTAGTTACTGCTTAACGATATTTTAGTGGTTGTGAAGTTTAATAATATCATTTCGTCAAAAATTGTTTTAGTGCAGCAGTTTTAGATTAATAAATACATTGCTTTTGTAATTATATATTATTTGTTGAACGATATTTTTGATAGTACACATTAAATTATATAACTATACACACAGTAAAGATATTTCATTACTACATTATTTTATAAAGATCTCTTTTATTATTGAAATTTTCTGTTTTATGAACTTATGGAAGAATAAGTTTAGTCGTGAATTTATTTACAATAAATCTTATTTTTATGAATGTTTAAGGTTATGTCATTGATATACCTTATAAAAATATTGTATGCAATTTATATTTAATACCACTGAATAATTTTGTTTATTATTATTTTTCTTAAACATAATAGTCATTTTAAAATAATTTGCAAAATCATTGAGAAAATTATTAGCTAAAAAATATTTCATATAATATTTATTTATTTATTCAAAAGAAAAAGTTCTTCCCCAACATTGCATATTAAAATATTCTTATAACTATTATCATAAATAGTTGTATGAAAAACAAGAACCAAATATAAAATACAGTAATTATTAAATTGATCCGATTAAAATGCTTTCCAAATGTTCATATGCAACGATATCTATCTTTGCATATATTTAATTTACTAATTGGATTGCTTTTGCTAAAGGGTAATTTAATAAATTTAAGAGCACGGGCGTATTCTAAGACAAAAAACTAGACTTCATCACTTTGTAAAATTGTTTAATTACATAAATCTTATATGAAATACAATTGTTTTTGCATAGTAAGAAATATCTCATGATACTGAAATTCCATAATACCGATCTCAAATATAATATGCTAAATATATACAGTGTACTCTCGATTATCTGATTCAATTCACAGCTGAATTCAAAACAGGCGGTGATAAAAGGGACACGGATCTCTGAATAATACTTCAAAAACATTGTTTGACAATATAAGTTTTATGACCGACTATAGGAATTGCGATAAACAAACACTTATTCTTGACTTCCTCGAACATTTTCTGGTAAAAAAACATTAGAATTACAAAAAAGTTATTTAAGAAGACTGAAATAAAAAATATTTCTGTTGATTATTATTACCAAAAAGAAGCATAAATATATAGAGAGATCCACAGAAAGCAGCAATGTTCATAGATCTCATCCGGATGAAAACATATTGAAAACTAACGATGGTAGCAAAATTTTAATTTAACTCATGGACAATAATGAAACGATTTTGAGGAAGATGACGGTTTAAGTCATTTCTGGAATAAAATGACAACATTGGATGATATACATGGAACAATTTGGTTCAAAAGTCAGTATCACTTGTTCGATCATAGAGATTCTTCCTAATGTGTAAATAGATGTATTGGAATCTGAAGAGACTTGGACAAGTGATATATCTGAAATATGCAAATGTTGATCAGGAAAACATAAGGGGTAATTTGATCACGGTTGATATAATCCGGGTTTTCAATGCTTGAATTACATTAGCCACAAGACAGCATTTCTGTTGAAACTTTACTGGACAACATAGATTAAAGAGGATTCATATATAAAATATTAAGAGATTCTCAAAAGCAAATAAAAATCACAGAAATATAAAATGATATTTGCATTGAATTTTACATATTTTAAAACCATATAAAAATTATTTTTCAATTTTCTTTATATATTTTCTAACATATTTCTTATTAGAAATATTTACTACGTGATAGTTATCATTTAACAAAATGTAAAGAGCAATTGTAGAAGAATTCGCAGTGTCTATTATTTTAGAAAATATGCGAAAAATGGTAAACGCTTTCTGAAAAGTGTTGTCTGAAATTTAAATTTATTTATTGTATATGTAGTGTATAATTACCTCTTCTTATCCTCATCTGGCAAGACTGGAGCGCTCGGGGGCGGCGGAAGGTCGTCCAGAGGGAGCTCCTCGTGAGGTGGCGTCGGAGGAGTCTTATCAAATTCGGCAATCGGCGCCAGCTCCGGCACCGGTGCCACAGTTGCGCTGTCCATCGCCGAAAGCTTCAGCGGAGACACTTTACCGGCTTTCTTCACAATGGTGACAGAAAGTGGGTCCGCGGTCTGCCGCGGACTAACGTTGGCTTCTAAAACTTACTGTCGCCCGCTAAGCAAGCTACAGATACGAAAACCATACGTTCAGGTGCGAATACGAGCGATGATTACGCGAGAACAACAGAGACAACGCGCGAGGTGATAAAAAAAAAGAAATACGTTCAACAAACACCGTTTAACTAATTCAGCGATTATGGAAATAAAAGATGGCGTCTGCATAAGATAATGATATATCTTATCAAAAATGTTAAATGGAGCAAACAGACGCTTGATATACTATTAATAAAAACAGCACATTAGAGTTTAAAAGACAAAAGTGAACTGACTACATTTTTGTTGTTTACAAAGAAGATAATACACTCCCTCTATTTTCATCTATTTTTACGCTCCATATTTCACATAAAGGTTGACAAAGAACACTGACATTTAAATCTCTTTTGTCGCTCGAAAAATGCAGGTCAATTTTTATGAATCATATTTAACTATTAGCTGAAATTACAAACGATATTATATAATGGATGAAAGCTAAATAGTACAAACGAAGCGAGATAAGATTGAGTTAAATAAATAAGCGAAATGTGATATGTATAAAAATAAATACACAAGAATAACTAATGTTTCTATTATATGAGTTTTAAAACCAGTGATTTCTCTTTCACAAGAGCAGACCAGAATGAAACATTGACTGGAAAGTCCATTTGGCCAAAACGCTCATACGTGCTGCGAATTATTAACAATGACGCCGACTTAAAAACACTTTCGAACTATTAAACATTTAAATCCCAGCATCTACAAGAACGAAAATAAACCCCGTACGGGACCACCTGTGGACGATTTACATTTTACTCGGTAGTAAAACGTAAACGCTTTACAGCCACTACCAGAATATGATAGTGGCGCTTGCGTCTCCAAACGTTGACCCCTCGAAGGGGTGGGGATGCTCAAAATTCTTCCGGGTGGGCGTAGGGGTCTTGTCTCGTTTTTGGCGGGGCGCGCGTTGTTTTTGTTGTTCTCTTATTATTTTATCTAAAGGGTGCCACGAGCCGGTTCGGCGTACCGGTCGGTTCCGGAGATATATCCAACACTTGCGGCACTCGCGGATGGACTCCGTCGACTATGAATTGATGGCGCGAAAGTGTACAAGCACAGCGAGAGCGGAGGAGGTCCGTCCGTCTGGATGCAGGCTCGATACTGGCCGGAGTCCAGGAAGAGCAGGGAGAGGAGGTCCCGGGACGGATCGTTACCACGGAGCGGGAGGCTGCGCGCACTCGCACCTCCCGAACGACACACATACACCCATACACTTCCCTCCCCCCACTCCTCCACCAAACACCAATTCGTTTTCCTTCCCGTTCTCTAATTCACCTATGCAAACTTTCCATTGTGCTTGTCTAATACAACAGCGCAAGTTGCTTGAGGACATATTTAAAAATAGCTGAAGAGACTAAAAAATAGATAAGAATAAATCTTATACTTTTTCTAAAATTAATGATATAATAATTAATAATTTAAATGATTTTTTAAATCACTATATAATAAAATAGTAAATGGTTTTGTAAATTCTGGTTTACGCATTTCTATATGTATGGTTTGAAACCGGCAATCATTAAAATGTTTTTTTTTTTAATTTCAGATAATTAATCTCGCCCATCTTAAAATATAACCTCAAATAATAAATATATTTTTTGTCTCGGGAATTTTGTAATTGACTGAAGAAAATATTTACAAGTTTATTGCTTTAGAAAATTGAAATTAAGTTGTAAGTACACAATTTTGCTTATTTTTACTTTTAAATAAAGTGATATATAAATATTATTTTAAAATTAATGTATTAAAAAACGGTTCAAAGAATTTCTAAATTTTTCAATATGAACTTAATAATAATAAAATACAATTTTTCAGTTGATATGAAAGTGAGAGATTTTTTTTTGTGTAATAACCAGCACGATATACAAGTGGTATAGGTTTCTGACTATTTACCTGAAAGACCTGGGTTCGAATCCCAAATGGGCCTTAATGTTTTTAAATTTCTATCGTGTCTGAGAGATCAGAATTAGTTATTATTATGTAATTATAATTCCGATAGTACTTTAAACTAGATTTTTCTAATCCCAGGGATGAATTTCGTCATGATTAATTTAAATCAAGCTAGGTCGTACATATTAGATATTGAAATTTTTCTAATAATGAGCTAATTCGGCTTATTATATTTTTAAAAAAAAAATAAAAAATATACATACATAGATTCAATGGCATACAGACACATTAAATGCACAATTCTGGTTCATAACCATTTTCATTTCCACTTGATAAAGTTACACAATAAAAATAATATGGTATAATTCAAGGAAAAGTACATAAAACCTTTTACAAATTATACTGTCTTATAGATACATACTTTTAAAAAAAAAAAAAAATTGTAAGCATTCTGTCAGAATATTCAATAAACATAACTTAAAACTGAGTTATTAAATACATCAGTCTGCATATTACAAACATCCAGGAAAACTAAGAAAAATTTATAAATCTGATATCTGTACTTCTAAAAATTATATAAAGTAAAATGAAGTAAAAGTATGTAGTAAAAAATATTTAGGCATCAAAAATTATATAAAGTAAAATGAAGTATAAGTATGAGGTAAAAAATATTTAGGCATCAACCCTGTTTCTAAGGAGTTGACTAACTAATAACGCATAATTGCGTTCCCCGTTGTTAAAAATGCTGATTTTTGCGGGACAAAAACAAAATAAAGTTTAAATTTATTCATGATTAAAAAGAATGTAAGAGTTTTAAATTTGTTCAACATGTTTAAAAATCTCTACACAAATATCGCTAATTATAACTGATGTGTATGTACGCCTTAATGCCATACCCATGTTTGATTGCGATCCTCTGCTTGTGACATCTCTCTTACATGTGTAATTTATAATTGTAAAATTCGCCCCAGATTTATCACTTCGGATTCGGGTGGAACAAAAAGCTCGAGTCCTGAGCTTTGTTCTATTATTTATCAGGCGCTTACCTACATGAGTCGCTTTTATCACTTTTTGCCGGAATCGTAAAAAACACCCTATATACTAACGTTTTATGTTTTCCACAAAATAGGCTCTAATATATAGGTAATAATAAATATGTTCATAACAAAACATAGTCACAGTTAAATTGAATCCTTGAGTCATTTGGGCAATCACTGCTGGCAATAAAAAACGAGATTAAATTACTCAACAGGGAGATTCTTTTTTTTATACCCTCCGTCATTAATTACTTTAAACGATTGCGCTCTATTCATCCAAGCTTTGAATTCACAGCATGCCATTGTAAGAGACATTGTATATTTATCCAAAATTAAATAGTTTAATAGCTAATAATATAATATATTTTTATAATACATTTATTACATTATGTACAAATAAAATAGATGATACTAGTTTACAATAACTGTGATATTTTTAATACAATATAATAAAAAGAATTGTTAAAATTAAAGGGAACTAAACACTATTTATAGCTTGAAAAAAAATATAAAGAATAAATAAAGGATATATATTTAGCTATAGATCTAGAATTATTGACAAAATTATTACAATATATGCTTTGCCATTTTATGTTTTTATCATACGCTCCGAAACATAAAATAGTAGGTTTGTGGTTATTTTGGATGACGTTGATTTTAGAATAGTGTAGTTGTTTGCTTAATAAAAAATATATATTTTATAGTTAATGCACCGTTTCTATTAAATATATATCATTAAAAAAGGACCGCAATGGTGGCAAGCCTCTTAATGTAAAAAAACAGTTTTATAAGTATTGTCGCTATCACGTTTTAAATTTGAATAAAATTATAAAAACAACCTAAAAATTGTATTGATTCAAAATATAATACGGTTAATGCTAGACAATATATAAAGCATCAGGAATATGAAGCTCAATGAAGCTTTAGAATATTAAGGGCGAACTAACACATATTCTCAAGAATCTAGGTATTATAGTAAACATAAATAAAGAGTCTTAAAAAGATATAAAGTATGGATCTAGTCATTATCGAGTAGCTGAGTAGTGGCGGTATATGAAATAATATTCCTAAGTTTTGCTAAGATTTTAAATAATGATTATTAGATTATTTATGCCACATATACTTTCATAAATAGCATTCAATTATATATACTAATTCTTGATATTTGTATATACAAAATAAATTCAACTAGAACAAGCTCAATATTTGATTCGCCAGAATCAATATCATTCTTTCATTTCAATTCCAAACTTAAAGTTAAGTAAAAGGAAACTCGCCTTTAAAATATTCATATTGCAAATTAACATTTACCCTTTTACATGCCAATTTCGGGTTTAGCTCAGTGACTCGAATTAATTTTTAACAAATATTTAATGCTTCGCAAAGCTTAACCCGCCGCGTATTCGATTCGCTGAAACGAAAAATTTGGGTTTGAAAATCTGCGAGCCCTAAAATCGAGTTACTTGGCAACCAAAGGTCCGTGAAGAGGCATTAAACTTAGAATCGACTCGAAAATTTCGAGATGCCTCTCGTAAGCTACGTATTTATATTTCACAAACCACACAAAACCAATATTCTAGACCCCCCGGAACTCACCTGCTAGCTCAGGTGCGCATAAATCGTTTTCCCCAAATACCTGCCAGGAACTTACTCTCTTTAGGATGTGCTGGATTATTATTATTATTTTGTCATGCATCTTATTTATATTAATTTATATTAAGAAAGAACAAAGTTTTTGAAAACGGCATCGGAATCATTTGTCAATGGCGGTATTATGTGTGTATTCTACACGGTTAGATTTGTATCTTATTGCTCCGCTTTCAGCTGAAAGTTTGTTGGTGTTGGTTGGCGGGTTTCACTGTGTGACGTACTGCGAGCGTATAAACATTGCCCGCGGTTGAACAAAGGGAGAGAAGAACAAGGAATTACCCCTCGACAACGAATTCCATTCTTTCCTTTCTACCCTTTTTCACTAGACGCGAGCTGGTGCAAAGACCTCATGAATAAACAGTCGGGTTTTTCGTATAAAATGTATGTATATGTGGCACATATTATGCGGAACGGAGACAAAGCAATGTCGTACGTCCTGACAAAATAATCATAACGTAGTCGTATATCATTTTTCTAGCATATTTCAGCATTTTTTTAAAAAATAAAATTGAGCAATTTGATAAGATTACAGGAAGTAAGAATTATAATTTACCAATAGCTATCGAGAGTTGTCCTAGTTTTTACTTCACATATGTATTATACGTGAACTTCCGCTTAAGAAAAAAATCAAGAAATTATATAATTTGTCAATTAGACACCTTCCAGTAAAATTTTAAAACAACACTTACATCCTATAGAAGTCATATTGAATAGTCAGTGTTAATATTACTTTTTTTACATTTACATTTTACATTACTGTGTCTCAAAACTTTGTGTCCATGATATTGTAATTTAAAAACTAATTGACCAATTTAGAATAAATCAAAACCATGATTCTAAAATAAATCCTTGCAGGAATTCTCATATTAGTTCGTATAAAATAAATATAAAATCTAATAATATTATAATTCACGGTGAATATGAGCTTAGGATTATATTTTGAAGATCAAAATGTGTCTTAATTTTTTTCAGATTATTCGCAAGCATATATTACAGCATAAACTTTGCTTTACTTTTTGAATGAATGGACATTATTTTTTCGCTCTATTTTATTACCAATTAATAAAATAATAATTTCAATACCGGTAATATCGGTATTGATTGTTTTGCACTATGCATTAATTTGACATTCTTCAATATTTGAGTTCACCGTTTTGGTTCTAAGCCTCTAATATAATAGAAAGCGCCATTCTCCCTTTTATCGAGCGCATTCTATAATGTATAAACATATTTTCCGAATATTCATTAAATCTATAATCTTGTTTAGCGAGTGAACCCCTGAAGCTATAAATTGTCTTAATTTTATAATAAGAACCAAGTTTAAATCCATATTCAAAGTATTGTACCGAGAAAATGCCTTTATCTCGAAGCTTACACACTTTATGGCAATTAACCTTAATTTATTGCATTTCGTAGTCGTAAAATTAATTCTCATTCAAAGTGGTAAACCTCCCACGCGGAGCATCCTTAACACAATGAACTCTGGAGCGATCTGAAAGCTTTTATCTACAGCCCCCACCCCTTGTCGCCTCCCACTCTCGCGTAGTGCACGCAGCCTCCATCCAGCCACACCCAGCTTCCCGGGATTTTCACTTGTGGGTGTTTGTGCGCATGAAAACACGGAAATTCCCCTCGTATACGATACGTTTTTGCGTGCTGCAAATTTTCAGAGCGCCGCACACGATTCTCTTCGATGAAAGGCGGCATTTTTGAAAAATCTACTACACTATTATATATAAAAAAAAACTTTAACCAGCCCGATACATCAACTAATATAACATGGCAATAAATTAAACATATTTCTTATTTATTATTTTAAAATTTAATAATAAATATTTTAAGTGCACTTATTTTATTTTTCTAAATGTATATGTATTAAATTTATAATTTTAATGTATCAAATTGTAACCGCAAAATGAGTTATTTCTTACACTTGCAAAATTACGTAAATATATATTTAAATCGTCAGAATTTAAAACAACTTTGGGTCAGAATAAAAATTAATTCTCGAGCAGAATTTTATTAACGGCCTGGTCATTATTCTATTATTCAGGGTAAAAATGTCGCACGCTTCTTCCACTTATTTTAGTCAGCTTTGTTTGTATTTTGCACTTGATCTAATGATTAGTTTCAGATGTTTCTTCAAATGAGATTTGGGTTCGAACAGCAAATGAACGTTTCACAACTGTCAAATTGAGTTTCATTGACATTTTAGAGTAGCATATAATTTCACAAGCGCCTAGCAGTTAAATTATATTTTCGCTAGTAGAAATATATATCTGCTGGTAAAAATGTATTTGGACTTCACTAGTGAAAATATAACTTCACTTAAAAATATACATTTACTGTAACATAGCATATAAAAAATAGTGATAAGTACGTAAATGTATATATTACTATGTATAGAAAAGTTGAAATCATTTAATTTCAACAGCACCTGCCAGATAAATTAAATTTTCACTGGTAAAAATATATATCTAGCGGTGAAAATGTATTCCGATGTGATTTTATTAAAAATATTTTCTGAATATACTTGAGCATGTTTTCTTTTATTTGAGATTTGAGAAAACCCGAGAATTTCTGATTTAGATTCAGGAACGTCACTTCAGATTTTTTCAATTAAAAGGGAGGAATGTTCGTTAAACATGAATTTTAATGGGCAAATGCTCTCACCTGCTCCTTCCAAATGACGTTCCTGATTCAGACCGAAGAACAAAGCGGGAATAACGACAGAGCGGCGGCAGCGTGCACGCTTGTTGTGTTGTTATCTGACAATGTAGCGAGCCCAACCAAATAAAATGGCCCTAAAACACCTTGATAATGATAATGATGATAAACTGCCGACATGACAAATCGACCATTTGTACCAATCATCAGCGTTACAGCAATACCATCACTATTCAAATAATTCTGACCATCTGTCAAAATAATTCTTACCATTCAATATAAAGTCTGAGCAGTCCAATTTAATTTCTAACCATTTAATATAAATTCCGACCAATTAATATAAATTCTGAGAATACAGCCATATATCATGGATCAAATCCCACGAACGTATTTTTTTCATTGTTTACGTATGTATTTTTTCATTGCATACGAATATTATAAAAACTACCCCGTATCAAGGCTTCAAAAACCTAGTTAAGCTTCTGAATCTACTATTTATGTATACATAAATAAAAAAGCCTCATGTGATTCTTCATGCCACCATTACTTCTGGAAAGCCCACCTTTGAATTCATTGCGAGATTGAAATTAAAAATTCAAAACCCCAACGGGACCTTACCTGCTCAGAAATCCTTTTCGATTAGATCTAAATACTAAGCGTTTTAGTCTATAAAATAATCTCGAATGTACATAAATAAAATTCCTGTAAATAACCAGTATATAATGTTAAATTCCTTATAAATATGTACATTTCTATTCTTAGATATACTATATTGGGTTATATTGATCGTTAAAAAAGCAATTTAGCATTTGTATAATTAAAAAAATAACATTCTTTATTACAACATACATTGTATTGAATAGTATTTTTGGTCGCATCTTAATAATATTGCTTGTGTCACATATGGTAATCAGGATCATATGAGAAGAGCTTATGTTCATTATTATTCAGTAGTAAATATAAAAATATGCTACGCTAAATACATTTGAGAGATTTCATTATGTTCTATTTTACAACATATAAAAGGATCCAATGAATAAAATTAATTAAGAAACGTTGCTCTGACTTGTTTTTAAATATAAATGTTCAATACACACAACGTAATTTATTATTAGGTCAATCATAATTTCCACGCAGCGAGACTCAGTTAGGGACGAGCAATAATATAATTTAACAACACAAAATAAATCTGTCGGGATCATCTGACTGTGAAAAAAGACATATATCGCAAATAGGTGGTAAAAACCTAATAAATCAAATGGTTATTAGTCTTTACGACTCGTCGAACAAGTGCGCTAATGTTTGTGACGATCGTAGATTCATACGGAATCAAAAACAAAATAAAGAACAAATATATAGTAATATATAGATAGAGCACACGAGAGTTCATCCGAACTCGCGCCAAACATCGACTGAGGGAGCAGCTGCTTCCCACTTCACGTTAACCCAGCCACGTAGTCCGAAATGCAAAGTTTAACCCGATCTTCGGAGATGACTGGATTATACAAGAAACACATGTCAATGTCAACAGCACAATTTGTATGTGATTCGAGAATTGTTGCGAATTTTATATACGTGCATGTATATTGTGTTCACTAAGTTACACAGTTTCATAATGGAACTAAAAATGTTTTATATGGTCGTTATTATTATATACACATAGTTGTTGCGATAACCAAGCAAAAATAATAATAATAGTATCTAATAGCAAATATAAATCTATTGATTCGGTGATAGGTGGTGTTTCTAAATTCTTAAGAACACAATTTAATTTTAAATGTTACCTAAAGTATCTAATGCAACTAAGTTGGGCGTCAAAATATTGCTTCCAAATGTAATTGAGGCAACAATAACCTTTGCTAAAGACAAAGAAATTTACTGATGAGTCTTTTAACTTTAAATAGTACAAGTAAATTTGGAATCACATCGCTTTCCCATAAGTGACTTGCTCTAGAGTGGGAAATCTCAAGGTATTATAAATACTGTTTATATTCAAGTATCACAATAGTAATTTATGAAACGTTTTATTTATTTAAATACATGCATATGGCCAACGTTCCCTCTAAGCTGTGCGCGTGCGCAATCGCACAGCAGCTTTGAAAGTCCCGCTAGCACGTTTTCAAATATTATTTTGAAAAATGGATGTTTTTATCTATGTTATCGTTTATAAATTCTTTTGCTTCTTATTTTCACTATTGTTCAATTTTCGATATGTATTGAATAAAAAATTACGAACAACCAATTTTCTTATATCATTGTAAGATGTATGAAAATTGGTTTGTATAAGTGTAAAAATTATGTTGCACTCGCATATTTGGTGATTTGGCATGCTCAGCCTTTTGATTTTCTGCGCAGAGACCCTCTCGTCTTAGAGGGAACGTTGCATATGGCATAATAGCTTAACGCCAATGCACAGTAAAATCTTGATACATATTAAAAAAATATGCAATAATAACATTAATGGCTAGACCACAATGCGTCCACCAACTGCGAGTACTTGGATGAGAACAAATCTATACTATAATTAAAAAGTCAGATATCTGTTTTTATTGGCGAGTTGTCCAATACTTGAGAACGCAGGCGCATTTCCTATCAGCAGCTTAAAGAAGTGTTTTTCCAAGTATAATCCTCGACACGACTCGAGGGGATAATATTGTACCTAGCATACTTTGCAGTGAGTCTGTTCCATTATGTGGCAACAATACCAAACAAGAATGTGCACTAAATGATAATTCAAAGTACACAGTGTCTTCGAGCTCCTCCAAAACCAATATCTACGAGGTTACCACTTATGTCTGATGAAGCACATTGCTATTAGTTTTATAATCAAAATTAAATAGCATTCTTGTTTAGAAATGGCCATAGAATGACATTTTGTAATGCTAAACAGTAATATATTATATACGAAAGACTGGTTCTATATAAAATTATATATTTTATCCTTACGAAGAAATTATAATTAATAAGAAACATTACATATGTTTATTTTATTTTTTTAATTTCTTCCCTTTTGTATTCTGTTTTTTGACTTTTTTTCCACCTTTTTTGCCAAACTTGCCCATTTTAAATGTAGGAGCAGTTTCGATCACTTTTTTAGTGGGCTTCTGTTTTATATTTTCTCCTTTTTCGCGTCTCTCCTTTTTCTTTTTACTGTTCTTTGATAGTGAATTTACAGATGTATCTAAATCATTTTCAATTTCCTACAAAACAAATAAAATATAATTTTTAAAAAAGAATTATAATATATTTCAATACAAAAGAAAACATACCACTTGATCCTTTTCTAGTTTTTGCTTTTTTTTAGATTTCTTATCTGTGTGCTCAACAGGAGCTGGTCGTTTCTTAGATATTGTGACAGGTTTCGCTTCATCGCCTTCACCGCTTATGTTTTCTTGTGTTTCGTCTTTTTCTATATCATCAGGCTGTAAAAATATGTAAGTATTTAGAACATTATAAAAAAATGTCACATTATCAAAAATCAATTAAACTTACAATAACGTCCGAGAATTTTTTCAATTTAGCTACAAAGAATCCGTCCATGTTGTGCGTATGTGGATAAAATCGTCTGGTCAAGTTCATAGATGGATGGAATCGCAAATTTCTGAATTTAGTAAAACCTTCTGTACCAAAATCTAAGCCAGTCGGGACTAATTTAACGTTTCTCTTCTTCAACGCGAAATCTACTACCCATTCGTTTTCCTCTGGTAATATAGAACACGTTGAATAAACAATGTAACCGCCAGTGGTCGATCGAGCAGTGACAGAATCGATGGCAGCCAAAAGCAATTGCCTTTGAAGATTGTAGCACCGTTGAAGATCAACGTTATCTTTATTAGTCTTTACGCTAGCGTCTTTAGCGGCCACTCCTGTACCAGTGCAGGGAGCGTCCAATAATACTCTATCGAAGCCTTTCATTACATTCGGGAAGGTCCTTCCATCATACGAGACTATAATAGAATTAACAACACCTAATCTATGAAAATTGCCTACGACTGCTTTTAACCTGTCTTTATTTATATCGTTTGCGAAAAGTACTCCAGTATTTTTCATTATGGCGGCGATGTGAGAAGATTTTCCACCCGGAGCCGAGCACATATCTAAGATTCTTTCATTTTCTTGAGGAGCCAACGCCATCACCGGTAAAAAGCTGGACGCGCCTTGAATGATATAATGCCCGCATAAATATTCCGGAGTAGCACCAACCGGTACAGTAGAACTGTACACGACGAGACCGACTTTACTCCACTTTCCGACCGGATCCAAATTAACGCCTCTGTTGATAAGAGCTTGTGCCAATTCTCTTCTCCTCGTCTTCAACGTATTTGTTCGGATAGTCATCGGTCTTTGCATTTCGCTAGCTTCTAAAAACTCCATCAATTCAGACAAGGGAAAGAGTTGCATCAATCGTTCCATTAGAAACTCATTATAACTGTAATATATACATAAATCTTTTCGCAACAAATCGACGTATTCTGACCGACTTCTGCCTTCTTCTCTAAATTTATTGAAATCGCTCAAGACGGTAACAATGTCTTTAATCCGCTGTTGAACCTCTTGAAGCCCAATAGGTTGATCCTGCTCTTCTTCTTTAGGAAAAGCGAAGACGTCTTGACTCGCAATATTCAATTGCATCTCTTCTTCGGCTAACTTATTAGCCTTCTCTTGTTTCTTTTTTAATTTTTTACCAGCTTTTTCAATTGGCAATAAATCATCATCGTCGTCGTCATCTTCATCTTCGTCTTCATCTTCATCATCATCCGAGTCGAGTTCATCTTTTGAAGCATCACTATCAGCAATATCATCTAATGTTCCCACCTAAAATTAAGATATTTTATAAATAATCATCATAAGCAAAATCAAAAATAAAATATATTAATCTACCTTATATTCAGGCTCATCATTTGATTCTTCGTCTTCTTCGTCTTCGGCTTCCTCCCCCGATTCTTCGTCACTCTCATTATCGCTATCAATCTGATCAACATCTGATCCGGCTTCTTCGTCCGAATCAAATTCATCTTCCGATGAATCAGAATTTTCGTCATCTTTCTTTGTCTTCTTTTTTAGTTTCAACCATTCCTTGTTTTCGTCAGAAAATCCTAGAAGATGGCATAGAATATAAGATAATTTTTCAACATACGAAATCATAAATTTTAAATACAAATAAAAACAACTATTGCAAATTTACTTTTGCTTTAATAAATGACATCAAAAAATATAACTGAACATATCTTGTAAGTATATTTTTCATCAGAGACTTTTCCATTTCCCAAACATGTGATCAAGAATATCAGTTTAAAAACTGTATTTTGATTTACATTTTCACATATCAAAAAGGTTTTTTTCTTCTATTACCTGGTTTTGTAGTATTGATTTTTTATGTTACATTGAAGAATATATTATTGTAATATTTTAATTTTAATTAAATAAAAAAAAGGAGTCTAACTGAGCTATGCGGTGTAAAATAAAACCTATGATATACTAATTTAAAAAATACCTTTAGTCTTCGTTTTTTCCTTTTCTTCTTTTTTAGATATCGGTTTTGCCTTATCTTGTATCTTCACTTTTTGTTTTACAATGCCTCCAATTTTGACTTTTTGAAGTTTTGTCTTGTCTTCTTTCTTCAATTTACTAGCTGGTTTCACACACTTTTTAATTTCGATGCCGTTCAACTCAACTTTGGATTCTATCTTTTTACCATTCACTGTATTATCTTCAGTTTTCTGATTCTTACGAGCCTCTTTAGATTCTTTGATCCTTTCAATCTTGGCCAATTTCTTTTTCACTCTTCTGGCAGCTCTTTGCTTTTGTCGATGACTTAAAGTTTTAGAAGCAGCTTCCTCACCTTGATGAAACAACGTTTGTTTTATTAAATGGTTCATGATTAAACTCATGCATGGAAAGAAAAGTGAACTTACCTAAAGTTTGCTTATCAAAGGAAGGATCACCCTGCTTTTTGAACTTCTTTCCAGGACCTTTCTTAGGTTTATCGGCATCATTCCCAAATTTCGCTTTTCGCCCCATTATGAAGCCGAAAAGCACGTGTGATCTTAACGTCAAACACGCACCGCGTGTAACCTAACATAAACCACACCAAGTGTTGCCTATATAAAAAAACATGCATATGGAGCGTCAAATAATAATCCAAATATATATTAAAAATAAAATTAGTATTTAATATTTTAATTTTGGAATAAATAATATGTTTTGCCAACATGCACAATAGTATTTTTTTAACATCAATAAAAACATTATAACATAATGTGATTATCTTGCGGATTACTAGATCGGTATATTCTTTTATTTTATATATTCCTGGCGAAAGAGATCACAATTATTTTAATAGCAGGTTATTGACTACGTCAGTATATTTAACTCTGAATCCATTATCTTTAAATCGGTGTGTCATCCGCTTATGACTCATTCGGTTTGTTAGACTGTGTGATTAAAATGGTATCGTACCTATAATTTTTTGTGAACGCATCTTTTGGGTTGCCAAATATTTTGCCAGTCCGGGCCCGTTGGCAATCCTGCTATTAGTATCTACTGATCTGTCAAAATGATTTAGAAAACAGCGCTTTTTGCGGCTTCTACTCAGAAAAAAAGTGAAAAAAATCAGACGTTGGTTCAATAAAATTCACTTTATAAATTTACTTAGCTAATATAGCTTATAGTTTATACAGTAAACATACGCATAAAACATGAACAGAATATAAAAAAAGACTTTATTATTATAATTTATTTCTTGATGCACAAATGTGTTTCTTTACTCCATTAAGGAAACCCGTTACATTTTTATATTTGCGGATTTTTATATTACATTATTTTGCGATCATGCATACTCTGATATGAAATATATAAAAACTGTACTTAAGATTTTACCTTTGAAAACATAATTTGCAAAAAAAGGAATTGGAAAAAACACGTGGATAGAACATTCCAGAAAAATATCTATTAAAAACGATCTACTTGTGTCAATTACTAAATAATGATAATAAATATTATTTGAAAAATATGTTTTACTAACCTCACTGCTTTCTAAAAAGAACATTTCATTGTAATACCAAAGTAGAGGCGCCAAACAGTTTTTTTCCTTATTTCCGTCGGTTCATAGTATTAATTTTTGTAGTAGTGTACGTATATAATTTTGTAATAATAATTTGGCCGTATCACGAACATACGTGATACGGCCAAATTATTATTAAAAATAATAGTCAGCGACATCTTATGCTAAGAATCTCTTACTTGCAAAGGATACAAAAAAGGGTCATAAATGAGTCTATTGTGTAAAAATTTTGTTTGGTGTATTGTAAACAAGTATTGTTATTGCGAAATCTAATGAAATAAAACCCGATGTTTTTTACCTACTTTTTGAATAATAACCCAAAGGTGGGGTGGGGTGGTTTTAGCAGATGGTCAAAAATATTCGCCTTTAGACACAGAATCTAGTAGAGCTTCTTGACGCGCTACAGTGTAGCCGTTTTAAATTTACGCGTATTTGACACTTATCGCGATGCCGGCTTGGAGTCAAATTCAAGCGCAATTACGGGATCACAATAATCCAGTTGTGTTCTTCGATATCACAGTCGGAACAACGGTATATACATCCACCTATTGCTACAATATTCAACTCAATATGGAGAAAAATAATAACATTAATTTTGAGGTTATGTGTCATTTTGTATTTTAATCATTTATTGTTCATTTGAATATAGGAAATTGGTCGTATGATATTTGAACTGTTCGCTGATGTCGTTCCTAAGACTAGCGAAAACTTCAGAGAATTTTGTACTGGAGAATATCGCAGAGATGGAGTACCTCTAGGTTTTAAAGGCGCTATTTTTCATCGAGTAATTAAAGACTTTATGATTCAAGGCGGAGATTTTGTGAATGTACGTATGAT
Organism: Plectrocnemia conspersa; assembly: GCF_051122295.1. Taxonomy (NCBI): domain Eukaryota; kingdom Metazoa; phylum Arthropoda; class Insecta; order Trichoptera; family Polycentropodidae; genus Plectrocnemia; species Plectrocnemia conspersa. Next base: position 12,707,552 of record NW_028277166.1, on the reverse strand, counting down.
GATTTAATGTTACTCAGGTGGATTTGTTAAGTAATTATTGTATTTTTAGGGCGACGGAACTGGCGTTATGAGTATATATGGAGGAAGCACGTTCGCCGATGAAAACTTCACACTAAAACATGACTCACCAGGACTCTTATCAATGGCTAACAGTGGCAAAGATACGAACGGATGTCAATTCTTCATCACATGCGCTAAGTGTAACTTTTTAGATAATAAACACGTTGTTTTCGGACGAGTCATCGATGGTCTGTTAGTTATGAGAAAAATTGAAAATGTTCCAACAGGACCGAACAATAAACCTAAAATACCTGTTACAATATCGCAATGTGGACAAATGTAATATATAGTTTTTAAAATAATATATTTTTTAATAACAATATATACAAATATACAATTTCAATATCAACAATTGTTACATAAAAATAATTTATTTTTTTGAGTCTTTTCCTAATTTAAAGCGATGTTTCACACAAAATGATCAACATTTTTTTGTAACAAACTCGCATAAATATAATAATGATTCATGAGTTGGTAACTAAAAACTATCACAGTAATTTCAATACACAAATGATTTTTAATTTTTATATGAGTTTATATAAATAGTAGTGAAAAATGTTTTATTACACAATAGAACTGTTTTGCAGTCAGAATGCACAATTAAGCTGATGATTTTTGAGTTATAATTATATCTAAAAATCATTCATATCTTGAAATATTTTATTCAATGATATTTCACTTATACTATGTCTTCTTATTAATGCCTGGTAAAAGAAAATTGAATTTAATATCACTAAACGTATTTAAATAAACATAAAAAAATAATTTCATCTCCTAAATACAACTAAGGTCAAATTTTTAATGTTTCTCCACCTTTTATCAATTGCGATTGGAAAGCCGGTCTTCCGTATCTTCTCATAACTTCTTTGTAGAAAGCTCCTTCCATTTGCAAAACTACTTTATCAAAGAATATGTTCGTCAAGTGTGAATGCAGTGACGATTTGAACTCAAACGACACTTGAAAGTCTACTATACACGATGTTTGCGTCGATTGCAACCCGGGACTGAATCGCCATATGGTCAATAAATGATTGAAAAGTCTTCCGTCGGTGCATTCAGCTCGGACTATGTGCGGTCTGGCCATTGTCACGTTGGAAGTGTATTCTTCGTTAATCGGCGGAAAGCCGATGATCATGTCGGCTTTCAGATAATCAGTTCCTTGTTTAAGTATTAGGGATTTGTTGCAGAACGGCACGAATTTGTTGTAATTGGCTACGTCCGACACCACGCTGAACATTTGTTCCATTGAGAATCTGTAATTATAAAAAAGTTCATTAATATCTGATTATTGAGAGTTCAAAAACTGAGTTCTAATGAATTCTACGAGCTATTTTAATAAACTTAACTTTTGAAATTATTTTTACAAAACCTTCAAATCAGAAAATATTTAAATATTTTGCTATTCATAATTCTTTTATGTTTTTTTTAAGACCTTAAAGTATTAGCATATATATATATGCAAATTTTATTAAACAAACTATTATAGAGGTCATTACAGACGGACCGAAACTTGCTTTTTTATTTTTTGTTGAAACCAAAACCACATTCGCTGCAAATACAAACTAATTTAATAATTACATATAATATATCAACCTAGAAGTAGACAGCTATAAATAAAAAATAAATCATTACTCTTCAATTAAAGCTTAATAATATATTCTACATTAAAAATAAGTCTTTCTACATTTTCCCTGAACGGTTTAGATAGTGTGTTCACATAGATTTAGAAAAAAAACAACTAGCGTCGCCAGTGAACAGTTATTTTCTTTAGCTGGTTCACTGACTTTTTTTGTTTCTGTATGTTAAAATTAGATGCACATGGTGAGATACATTTCCTTTCGCTTGCTTGCGTGTTAAATGACGAGAGTGAGAGAGATAAGGGCGTGCAATACATGCGTTCCGCACGCTCACTTTTTCTCGGCAAGCAGGCAAATGGTAATGTATCGTATACACGCCTGGTTTCAATCTATAATTTTAAATTACGGATATTTTTGTTTTATTATACATCATCTGTTACAACGTTAGCCCAATGCGTTACAAAGGGTAAACACAATTAACAACTACTAAGTAGGTAGTGGTACATTAGACTGAAATCAATGTCAGTAAATCAGTGACATCTATTTTATTAATTAGAAATTGTTATGACAGCTTACAATATGAACGACCCATTTCGATTTTATTATAATTATTTATCACGATATTTATCTGTTACATTAGGAAAATCAAAGAAAACCTAAATTGTTATCTGAATTATAATTATATAATAATCACTAATTCCAACAGAAATTGAAAAACACTAGGGTCCAATATGAGATTCGAATCCAGACTTTTCGGGTATTAGTTACCGACTTATACCAATGGTCTTTCGTGTAGTTGAAACTACTTTGTTTTATATAAAGTAGTTGACTTAACAAGATGAAAGACTTTTTTATAAAAGAAAATATTTCTGTAATGTTCATTAACTTATTTGTGTGTCATTGTTTATTGTTTCTTAAATCTAGGAAATGCATGCATTATTGGCAAATATATCTAAAACTATTGCTTCATAAAAACATTTTAAAATGTGTAAATTATTTGTTAAATCTATTCCACTTTTTTGACGCTTTCTCAAATGCATTCTAGCATAAGGTAGACTGATAGATTTACTACCTATTGTAATTATAGAAGATCTCATGTTGCAATGCACTTTCTTCGATTATTACCAGAAGACAAGAAAACCAACAGTTAAAAAAATTTAAATTGAAAAATAACAGGTGGCAATATGAATAAGGAATAAAGTATGAAATCACAGTAGCAAAAAATAAAAAATAAAATGCAGAAATGCCACTTGTTTAAAAAAAAAAAAAATTGAATAATCAATATAATATTTTACAGAATTACAAACTAGCCAAAGATATGGCATTTACATACATATCGACATATTTTTTTAATTTTTGGTGAATACTCTGGCTCTCTCACTTGATGTTTGATAGATTTTGATATGGTTCAACATGTGTGAAAATGTAATGATGTTTAATAAGAGAACGTTTGAAACACCTTAGAAGTTACACGCATTTTATCATCGGAGACTACATAAAAAATATATAATCATATATTTTTTATTCAATAAATTGCGAGAAAAAAATATAGATTTTTAATTGACTATTATATGGAATATAATGGTTTATTGAGGACATAATAATTTTCATCAGCTTCCAATCAGACTTGATTCTGTAAAAATCTATGCTGGAAATATACTTTTAATTCTAGTGGCTAAGGCAGGAAAATATTTTTTTAGTCGATTCAAATTTGTTTTCGAGATTTATCAGCTACACAACATATAGTAGAAATATATATATAACAATATAACAAACTTCTTTACCAAATAAGCTCAATGGTAGTATTGGATGAATGGAAAAATCCAATAAGAAAAAGCCTCATTAACTGTCTGACTTTCTCAATAGAAAGAAACGATAGTTGGTACTTTTTAGATTACTATTCTATTGATTTTTCGTACTAAGGCAAACTTTTTAAAATTTTGGTCTAGTAAAATATTTTGGCTAAAACTAATCATGAACTGGATTGTATAATTGTGAAATAGTCAGTTTTTAGTTTTAAAAAAATAGACTATTTTATAAAATGTAATTTATTTGAGTCATTAATTTTAAAACCATAATTTGGTTAATTTATAACTACATAAAAATGAATTAAGTTGAATGTTTACTAAATTTCGTAATCGACATAATTAACGTATGCCGAATTTGTATCCAAAATACTGGTTTTACCGCTTCTGACGTAGTTTCGATACTCACCCGACCAGTTCTCTCCTGGCGTAATTCTTAATCTTGTTCCCATTACCAGGAAAATTGAAGAACGTCCTTCGTTGACAGTCGACTTGACTTAACGTGGGGCGGATCAAGGTGCACTGTCTGAAAAACGTCTAAAATTGTACTCGGAAATAACCTTGAACTCACACGTCACAGTGACATTTGTCTAAATTTGATAATTTTGAATAAATTGCTTTAGGGGCGAGCTCACAATAACGTTACGTGTTTGCAAAAAATTGGCAAAGCTTCGGGGAGCACACGAATCCCCGACGCAGCCATCGTCCCATCTGTCAGATGACTAAACCTATACTGATCACTTGACAGTTCGCCAACTGCGTTCATGGCCGTTGATAAGCGTCACTATTGCCAAATCTGTAATATTAAACATTTATTTATTCGGCAATATAAAGGTCAAAATACAAAAGTACACACACATTTATTTATTATATATATATATATATATATATATATATATATATATATATATATATATATATATATAATAAACTTAAAAATAAAAATATTATTTACATAGTAATAAATTAAAGTATTGATTATAAAAAGGAGCTATAACGAAGCAAGAGCGCTGTAATTTTTCAGTAATATAGCATAATCATTTGAAAATCTCTTAATAGAAAACAGCTCTAGGCACACTTATTTTATCGATCTGTTGGGGCCTATTTATACTTATATATAGATTTTCATTATGGCCAAAACTTAGCGGCACTCTGGTAGCACTCGTGTGAAGGGTTTCTCTCTAATGGCAATCTTCGGCCTTTTCGGCGCCCGCCCCGTACATTATAAACATGTAACTATTTTAAATCGCCAATAAATTACTAATGCAGCGGCTCATTCTGTGTCTAATTGCCACCCGTCACCATCCCGTCGTCAAAGATCGTTAAGCATCTATTAAAACGATTTTTTTTAATGAGATCATTAGTAATAAGTTGACTTCGGTTACCATTGGTTTCGGTTTTTGTCGATTTTTTCTGCGAAAAATTTGTCTCGGTTTTTGTTGGTTACCTCGGATTTTGTCGGCGTTAGCTTGCTAGTGTTAGTGTTTTTGTACTTTTTTTTTATTGATTGCAAGTGTTAATACATACTACAAATAATTGCTTCGGTTTCAGATTTCAACGATTTTTTTCTGACGGATTATCGACGAAAACCGAAATACCACTTTAATTCAAATATATAGTTAAACCTCGACTTACGTTTTTCGAAATACGAGCAAATTGTTTTTTAAAAAATTGTGTCTTGAAATACGAGTAAAAACCGTATTCTTTAACTTAAAAATAAACTTTATCGTTAATTTTGGTAGTAAATAGATATTCCCCATTTGAATTACCATTAATTCATTTCAAGGTTTCTCATTTAAATGAATTAATTGCATTTTTAATCATTTCAATGCAAAAAATATTTGACATATCACAGAACAAATTGAACTTAAACTTAAAAAAATAAGTCAAGGCACCACTACGTCTTTGTTTCCCACATGAAATATATGCCGCAATTTTATAAAATACACTGTTTTACACAATATCGTTATTATTATAATTTAATTTGGGGCAAAACATTTTAATTTATTTTTTAAATTTAGAAATTAACGCTATTATTATATTTCAAATAATTCTTTTCATTTATATTTTTACACTGGCAACATTAATTATATTTGTCACTTTTTGACATTAACTTCAATGCGATGTTATCGTAATAAAGGAATCTAAGGTACTATTTTCAATAGAACTAATAAACTCATTTTTATTAATATTGTAATCAGCTATTATTTTCATTATAATAATAATTAGCACAATATATTTGCTTTAATAATATTAAAAAGTATTTCCACATGAATACCCCTAATATATGATATAACAGTACTAAACATGTATTTCAACTGTAGTCCATTTTATAAATTAAAATGTTTTCGGCAAAATCTTCTGATAGCTGTTTTCAAGTGGTGATCTCATCTGTCAAAATATTTTCTTATTTCGGTTGTAGAAGTGGTATCTTGTTTACATAAATAATTTTACTAATTGGGTGATAAAAATGAATGATAATATTACACACCGTTATTCTATTGTACCAATTCAGATGGCCGATACCCACTATGCCATTTTGGGCTGCGACTATGACAGTTCTTTTGAAGAAATAAAGCGAAGATACCAAGAACTGGCTCTTAAATATCACCCGGACAAAGCTATTATTGCTTGCGACTTAGATCGTGATAAATTCCATCTAATTAACGAAGCTTGGAAGGTATTGAGAGAGCCAGAGTCGAGACACAAATACGATGCCGAATTGAGACACATGCAAATGGTTAATCAGCCATTCATTTATGCCACGCTCAACGTTGATGAGTTGAAATGTGTTAATGAGACGTATTCTTATCGGTGTCGATGTGGTGGCGTTTATTCGATACCCAAAAAAGAATTACTATCGCCAGAATCCATCGTTGAATGCGACGAATGTTCTTTCAGTATATTGATAAAATCATAAAATTTATATAATAAATAATTATACAACTTTTTTATTTTATATATTATTTAATATGAGTGTTTATTCAATTTGTGTTTCAATCCATAGAATACATGTTTTATTCTAATGATGTACAACTATATTATGTATATTTGTAATTCAATAATTGTATTAACAACTTTGTATATAATATAATGTATAACTTGTACATTGAGAATAAGGTATATATGTAATTTTTAATAAATATGTATACATTTATATTTGTTAAAACATTATACAATGAGTGTATGAAGCTATATATTAATGATACAAAATATATGTATATTTTTATAGAATTTTATAAATATATATTAAAAAAATACAATTTCGATAAGTTTGTCTTAGATGTCAATATAATAATAAATAAATAGAAGATTCCTTTTTTACAGTCAAAAGTCTTCAATTTAATTGGTTCTTATTTTACTTCACCTTGAGAATTTTGATATTAGTTATTATTTTATTTTTTAATATATCTGCACCTTGATAAGCATAAACACAATAAATTGCAGTGACTACATTATTATAAATTAATATAGTCATCATGCTCATTTAAAACTATGATAAATAAATATTATTATGTGATATTATCTACATTTTTTTAAGTATATATTCATAGCTATTTGTGAATGTTTTCTTTTAATGTTCATTTGCCTTTTTAATTTAATTTCACTCCAATACCATCAAATTATTAGATTTTCAGGATCTGAAAAATGGATGTAGTATTATATATATATATATATATATATATATATATATATATATATATATATATATATATATATATATATATATATATATATATATATATATATATATATATATATATATATATATATATATATATATTAAATAGAACTAATTTAGTACATTTAATAAAATATTTTGCGCAGATAATTTATAATGTAATGCTCCATTTCTTGCAAGTTCCACTCCAAACCGCATTAAATGAAGGTAAAAAATATGGGAAGTGATGCTTTCATAGCTGCGAGAGAATTAAATCGCACAAAATAATATGTTGATATTCAACTTATACCAAAAAAAATTATTTAAATAGTAAATATATAATTTGTATTAGTTAATTCAAATCAAATTAAGAACAAAGTGAGTCTGTATGGTTTTGGAAAAGTCGACATAAATAAATATGTTTCTTACCTTTCAATATAATTGAGATTTTGGTGTAATCCATCATTTTTACATTTTGTACAATAGAAAAATTTAAAAAATCAATTTATTGAGTGAAGGAGACCACTTCATTGAGAAAGTGGTCTCATTTCCAGTGTGCTACCGGTTCCACCTTTGCCTACTATGTTCACTACGAATGAATCTGTGAAACCAATTTGTTTTGAAGAATATTTATTGACACATGATAATTATATATCTATATAATACCTTTCTAATTTATCGACGCAAGCATCTTGGTAGTCATGGATCCAACGTAAGCCATTAAAATACAACACCTGCCTCATATCTTCAGGCAAATCATCAGGATCGGGCCATTTGAAATTATCCATAACTGGTATTATATTACAATTAGATTTTAAAGCTTCAGCAATTTCCTTTTTAAATAAGCAAATAATTTAAAATGTTTAATAACACTACAATATTTTTGCCACCAAAATATTACTCTGTATAGTTGTAAAATTAAACAGTTATATGCCAATATACATTTCTCTTTTGCATTGTTCTAAACAAACTCATTTGCTACACTTTAAATTGCCACAGCCTACCTCAGAATGCTAGACGTAAAGAAAAAGTAAGTACTGACCTATTACTGAGTTAAAAAAGTTTCATTGATAAACTTGAAGGCTTGATCAAACATTGCCCTAACTCTGAAAAGTATATAGCAGACCCGCTCTTGATCTAAGTTTCATAATAACATCTGGGTCTTCAGAATACTTTTGGAACAGCTGAAGTATGTTGAAAAGCAGATTAGATCAACGTTTAATTTTACACATAACTCGAGTTATGTTTTATTTGTGGCAAAAAATAAATTGTTCTTATATTAAATTTATAATATACTTACTATATGCAGCCAATCTTTAATTTTTTCATCTCCAAAACATCTATCCAAAGCATTTGGTGTCAATACGAGTACAAAGTTTTTTGTCTGTCTTATAGTTTGAAGTATCTTGCTATCAAATTTTCCAGCGTCTAATCTTTCAACGTCGAGGAAAACTGAAAAACCTCGAAGCTGCAAATGTACTTTTAGTAGACTGGCCAGTTGTGAGCTGTTGGCATTGCGATAGCTTAAAAACACGTCCAATGATTTGTTGGAAGCATTATCGCTCACGTTGAAGTGATTTTCAATAGCTAAGGAAAAGTGAACATTATTTTTATGAACCAAACCAATACATATAATATAGTGTGACAATTTAATTCCCGGATTGAAACTGCAGCGCTGAAGTCATGTGAAATCAGATCATATACAAAGCATCATATAGTCTTATCAAGACAAAATCGAACAGCTATCAGTTTCTGGGTTGTAAGCTAGCATATACATATACATACATTGTGTTTCTTTAATGTTAAATCAAAGAATGAAATATTCAAATTTGATATAAATAATGAAAATAGATATTGTGACAAAATACTGTCTATTGAACCTTCGAGTACAGGGACATCATTTAAGGGGGGCGGGCGAATGGGGGCATTTGTCGTCCCCCTTGAATTTGGCCACAAAAATGCATGTAATTTAATTAAATACTATGAATCTTGATGAAATCCAAATTTTAAAAAAAGCTAGAGAAAGCTGAAATGACATTTATAATTCTAAACCAGAAATTCTCAGATTATTCCTTAAAGAAAATCTAAAAAAAAACAGTCGAATCTAACCTGAAAATATTTTTTTTATGTGTCATTTCTGTGAAATTATATCGGAATACGTTTTCACTGGTAGATATAATTTTTTACCAGTGAAAATATTATTAATCTGGCAGGTGCGAGTAAAATTATATGATTTCAACTTTTCCATATGTAGTAATACGTACATTTACATACTTATCATTATTTATTTACATACGATGAATAAATGTTACGGTGAATGTGTATTTTTGAGTAAATTTATATATTTCACTAGTGAAGTCAAAATACACTTTAACCAGTAGATATATATTTCTACCAGCGAAAATATAATTTAACTGATTAGGCGCTAATGAAAGTATATGCTGCTCTAAATAGCCTATGAAACTCAATTTGACAGTAAGGAAACGTATATTTGCTATTCAAACCCAAACCTAACCTACACGAGTTAACCAAACCCAACTTGACCCAATTAAAGTTCTAAAACTAATTATACTTTTAGAACGTAGACTTCTGAGAAGGTATAATTGTTTTTTACGCTCTCCTAATGGTCAAAATTTGGTTTAGATATGCTTCATTCTATTCTCACTTATTGTAAGTAGTAATATTTTTATAAAAATACTTAATATGAACGCTATATAAACAAGCGTTTCTACCACCATTTTAACCAGAGTAGTAATTTTGGGCAGAAAAATGCATGTCTTTTAATGAAATACTATAAATATTAAAAAAAATACCACTGATTAAATGATGTCCCAGTTCGAATAATGGTAATTTAATTAAAAAATAATAAGAAGACAAATTTTACACAAATATATTTTTGTGTTATTGTCATTCTGTAATTAAGCACAGAATAGTTGAGACACAAGCAAACTTTTCTCTTTCCCAGAGTGAAAACTGATAGAAAAGAGCTTTTTCTGTTCTTTTAAAATGTAATAAAAAGTTGTTAGAAGTGTATTAAAGTAAATAAATATTTATCATTTTTAGTATTAGATACATTGTTGTTCTTTTCATTAAACAAATCCGACAATTAAATTGGCACACCTCATATAATAATAATTACATTTAATTGAATCTAGTATTCTAAATCTGTGAATGCTGTTGGTGACTCCACATTCAATTTCCATTTGCTCGTCTGTTAATTTATTCATTATATCTATATCAACGCCAGCTTTTAACATTGGATATGTATATATGCAATATTCTGGATTAATTCTTTGCAAGAAGGTATTCAGATTTGCTGTGTCTTTTGAAGTATAATCGGTTATTTTCTTCAAGTTGTGAAGTTCTCTCATTAATCTGTATAAGATTTTATGTATATACTATAACATGAATTTATTTAAAATTAAATGTTTAGTTTAACTAAGCAACAGAATAAAATAATACAATATATTCTTACTCTATCGAATGCAACGTAAACCTAAATAAACTGCTAGACATGTCCATGATATTTTGAGCACACTGCCTATGAAGTTAACTGTGATAACCATCATCGACCTCTTCCTGGTTAAATTTTGCAGTATTTAAATTGCTAGGGAGGAGTTTGTTGGGTTCAGTTCTTAAATTGGATTATGGCGCGGAGCACCATACATTTTTGTTTGTGGCACTTATCATAGATCGGCATCTCGTTTAATATAACAATAAAATGTTAAACCTATAAATATATGTACAAGCAGTCTACAGCATCTCATTAGCATCACATTAAGTTGCTACGATTGTAAACGAGCACGAAATCCAGCAGCTGACCATATCAAGATGCAGAGCGTCAATTCATTTGAACTGTTTTGAACACGCCAACCGCATATATCATTAATCGGTGCACAATGTAACGTAAATCTAAATAAATATTCACAAACGTTTGACAGCAACTCTTCACGTTCGCTAAGCCATCAAAATAACTTTACTCCTATAAAAATATCAATGAATTCTGTGACTAAGTTAAACGTAAACATATTAAATTTGCAAACGAGTGCATTGTTTCTGGATTATAATCTGTCTGAAATCTTAGTCAGTACTACTCAGTGTTGGCAACAGAAAATTGTGGATTACTTATAATTAAATATACATACATGTTACAATGAAAGTTATATTAAGCCCAGATAAATATAAACAACCAATCGGAGCGTTTTTCATAAGATCAGCTATTACATGAGTTTTGTATTTTGATTTTATCAAATAAAAACATGGAACAAAGTAAGTTTCATCCTCTAATATACAGATATATATTTTAAATATAATTTTTTTTATTTCTTTCTTACTGACAAATATTAATGAAATAGTTCAGACAGCTTATACTAAAATTTTTATACTCACCGACGTCGCCTGATTCCATTAGTCAATCCAATATCATATTTAAGGTTGTCATCGCTAAGTTGCAATAGTAAATCACCATCGACACGATTATCAACAAAGTTTTGAGCATATTCATCAAACCCAATCTGATTGATCCACTCATTTACGTCTTCCGTAGACCACAACGGTACTTGCTGTGATAGTTTATGTGGTATATCTTCATCTATCAAACTGAGTGCCTGTGCAGCGTATTTAGATGCCACAGCGTTAGGAACACTAGCAACTTTTTTCAACGGCTCAATCGCACCAATGTCTCTGAATATATGCGAGTTTCCCTGCTGCTTCTTAATTTCAGCTTCCATGCAGAAATGGAAAGCTGCCAAACTACGCGCCTCTTCCCGCTTTGAGCTCAAGACGGGCACAAACTTTTGCAACCAAGCTTTACTCTGTCCATGAGCGTGAGCATGGTTAGACTTGGCGAATTCTGACGGTTTATGCCTCGTCACAAACGGTTCGACTAAATCTAGAGTGCCAGATTTCAATACAGTGGCTTCGATTTCGGTGTTGGCTACTAAAACAGCTATAGCTAAACAGGCGTAGTATTTAATATTATCGTCGTGATGAAAAGCTAACGGAAACAGCCACATTGGTGCTTTCTTTTGAATTATTGCTTCGTGATTCACAATCCCACCGAAAATGGATAGATTTACTAAAGCCCCTGCGCAATGTCTGAGTATTTCAATATCTTTACTTCTGCATTCGGATAAAACAGCATCTAATCCTCCGAGCTTTATTATTATACTGCAAGTATCTTCGCTGTGTTTAAAAAGATGTTCTAAAATACCCGTGCCGACGCGAGCATGATTTATGGAGCTACCATTATTGATGCATTCACAAGCCACATTTATGACTTTTTCTAAGCTGTCTTCAACTACATAATCTCTGTTTTCTGCCGTCAAACATTGCTCGAGCAACCGAGCCGATGAAAACTTCAAATCACTGTCACTACGATCAAAGTTCTTAATAAGTAAATCCAAGCCTTTTGAGCTCCGCAATATATCACACAGTGAACATCCTAGATTGTAGCCATGTCCAGGTACTAGCCAAGCCTGCTTAATAATTTTATTGATTTTATTCAAACCTTCTAAGACATTCTTTATATCTAGCTCATTCTTCAGCGTTTTTGTAAAATATTCAAGGATGTGAATGCTATATTCTTCCTTCACTTTCTCTATATCTTCACCGAACATTGAGCTGCCACAGAAAGATTTGAGATCTTCGACCATGTTTGAAAAGTCTTCTTCCATTCGTTTCAATTCATCACTCTGTAAATTTAAAGTAATAGTAAATAAAAAATAAGATTATAACTGTCAAATCAAACGTTTGTCTTCATTGAAAAATACTATTCGATACTATAATATAAACTTTCTTTTATACTTATAAAATCTTGGGCTGGTTGTTCAAAAATAATATTAATATAATGTACAGTTATTATACGAGAGAACAGTACATTAAATACTGGAATGCTTCCGTCAGCACTTGATAGCTTATGTCAGAGATAATATGAGATTCGTATTTGGTTACATTACTTAGAAGTATTTAAAACTATACCACATGTTGCTAATAAAAGAAATTGAAAAATAATATTTTAAAACCAATAAAATACGCACCAGATTTATGAAAATATAATTTCGAGTAGTTTTATTGCAAAATCTTCTGATAATAGTGATCTTTCTTTTATATATGTATTATAATTCTCAAAGTTTGTCTGTATCACTAAAAACTAATGGATGGAACACTCCAGCGATATGAAATCTTTCAGAACGTTCTGATGCGAATTTGTGTCGGTGTGTACTTTAACAATTATTTAATTTTCATTTTTTCGGAATGGCTTCAAAAACGAGCATTCTCGAATCAAGAGATAATGCCAGTTTTAACACGTTCATTTTACTCAATCAATAAGATAATTAACGAAGAATAAACTATAGTTATCTTTTGAATCCACCAAAAACTGTTTAATGAAACATGGATAAGGAAATAAAACCTTACATTCGGTATGACAATCAATAAGTTATTTATTGTGGCAAAATATTAACTTTAAGACAAATACGTCATTCGTTTAGCTAATTTTGTTGAAAAGTCACGAGCGGAGCGTTCAAAACCTATAAATTGAAGGAAAAATTGTTGTAACTAGAGCAAAACGCAGGACGAAGTCAATTTATATTGTAGTTCTGATCGGCAGATGTCTTTGGCAACATTGAACGAAACAGCCAAATAAAAAGCAAATGAGTAATGATCCCACGATCAGCTATTGTTACGTATTTTTGTTGTTTTCATTACACGCCACTGGTTGTTATCTCGTTTGCTTTATATTATGGTTCTGTCAAACAGTACGGTAAAATTTGTTTCATTATCAAAGATATATAAATATATAGATTAGCATCAAAGTAAAATATGACCGAAACTTCTCTTGATTTCTCATTATATTTTTTGGTATATTATTCAAGAGTAAGTAATTGTGATATGGATTATTACTCTAAATGTCACATAAATATGAGATTTTTTCCCTCTCGCTCGCTCGCGTGTTAAATGAGTGAGAGATAAGAGCGTGCAATTGCACATACTTATATTATATTCTTGTTTAAATTCGTTGTGAATGTTCTTTCAGTGTATAATTATCATATATTTATTACAATAGCACAAAATAAAAAAAAATAAAAAATAATATCTTTCAACTTTTATTATCCTTTAGCTTATAATTTAAGGTGAAAATATTTATTGAATTTGTGTTTCAATACATAATTTAAATACACATTACCTAATAGTATGTATAACTAGTACTATAAATAAAAATATAGTAAATATATAAATACATTCGTATATTACATAAAAAAGCTGCGAAGTGAGAATAAGGCATGTTTGTATAGGTATATAAATATTTATGTAGAAATATGTATTTCACATATACTGGTTACATTGTCATGAAAATATAATAAATAGGTACATGTTAACTGTGTATAAATATAGTTTTATAAATACATATATGTATATACTAAAAATACCATTGCAGCAAGTTGTCATTCATAATGATAAAATAAATAAGATTAAATTAGTAAACTAGCTTATTACAAGTCCAGTCTATTACGAATATATGAAAGCATTGAATAAATATTCAATATAAAACAATTAGAAATATGCACAAATATTGCAAAAATATTTTTTTGGAATGAAGTGTATACATATTTGTTGTTTATTTTTTGTTGTTGCGAAATTGAAAGTTGAGTATGATTGAAAATATACTCATATTTGTACAACTAAAAATTGTTTTGGAAAAATACTTATCACACACCTAGGAGCAACACAAACTCGTCAAATAGTTGACAAACGGCCCGCCACTGTCAAACTCATTTTAAAAATCAATTCATATAAAAAATAATATGGCAACAGTATTTATAAAATATGTTCAGCCATATGCGTAAATTTCAGTCAAGTTTTTCATTTTTTATAATAATTTCCATAACCAGTCACTCTGTTGGAAATGTCGTTAAAAATGATATAAATAATATATATGCAAATCAACAAAACAAATCCTATCAACCAACTACCATACTAAAACGAATAGCAATCGGCAAGCATATTCGTCACTTTCGCAGAACGAGTGACCGGACTTTGTTGACGCATCTGTCCATGAAGTTTTTCTTTCGTTTGTTGCCAGCGGTTGCGACGAGCGGGAGAGAGAGCATAGACGCTTGGTGCGACGAAGCCCCCGGAGGATTCAAGAGGCCTTCGCAGCTCTGTGTGCGGCGAGGAGTTTCTACGTTATCCGATGAATCTTCTTCGTCAAGGCGATCCAATTCGTTTTCGCAACTCTGAACCATGCGTTCGTCCTCGTCTCGCTCCAAAGAGCCACCGAAATCGTCGCAACTGTCCAACAGATCGTCGCAGCTGCGGGACTTTGGTTGATTTGAATAAATATTTTCTACAGTCTTATCCAAATTATCACTATTACAGGCACTGTGGATCATGTTTGAAGCGGAGGGTTCGTTTGGATGGAGTATGGAAGCTGAAGCCACTTGAGGTTGGGTGCGATCCAAAGAACGAGCTCGTGGTAAAGGTCGAGGGGCTCGCGGGAGCCTAGGCGGCGGCATTAAACCACCTTTTGACCACTTCGAATGGTTGCGATTAGATGGACTTGACGATTTTCTCAGCCTGAAATTATAATATGAACATTGTTATAATGAAATAATAGAATAACTTTAAATAATTAAAGGCATGTGTAGAAAAAATGTGCCCTTATTTCATACATGAGTTCATGATTATACCTTGGGAGTATGGTTGATGAAGCTCGGGGTCCATCTAGTCATTCTCGACTACCGTTTTGATCTTTATCACTTCCTTTGCTGCTATCGGAAGAATGCATCCTTTGGAAAGGTGGAGGGCCGCGCGATAGAGAAATAGGGGCAGTGCTTGGTGCACTACTCGTTCCATCTTTACCTAGCAAACTACGTTCACCACGCATGAATCTATAATACAAAAAAAATATAAATATCATTCCAATCATATTTATGTTAAATCACATAATTGTAAATGGCACATACCTTTCTAATTTATCCACGCAAGCGTCTTGGTAATCATGAATCCATCTCACACCATTGAAATGGCACACTTGTCTCATATCTTCTGGCAGCTCTTCAGATTCCGGCCATTGAAAATTGTCAATGATTGGTATGATATTACAGTTTGATTTAAGAGCTGCTACAATTTCCTATTTAAATTAAATATAGAGTTAAATCAAAGATTGGATGATTAAATTAATTTGATAATGAGCATGTACTTACTTTATGGACCCAATCTTTGCATTCTCCATCAGAAATACACCTGTCTAAAGCTTTCGGTGTCAATACGAGTAAAAAGTTCTTTGCTTGCCTAATACTTTGGAGTAAATTGTTATCGAATTTGCCTGCCTCTAGCCTCTCGACATCAATGAAAACTGAGAATCCGCGGAGTTGCAAGTGTACTTTAAGCAACGAAGCTAATTGTGATCCATTGGAACGGCGATAACTCACAAACACATCCAAAGATTTATCTGAACTCTTTTCGCTCATACTAGAAAGTGAGTTTTCCACAGCTAAAATATACAAGTATGTAAATTAAAATATATAGAAAATATTTGTATACTATAAATAAATTAAATTAATTACATTTTATTGAATCGAGTATTCTGAGCCTGTGTATGCTGTTGGTAATTCCGCATTCGATTTCCAACTGTTCATCAGTTAAATTTTTAATCGAGTCTTTGTCAACGCCAGCATTTAGCATAGAATATGTATAAATACTATATTCCAGGCCAATGTTCTGTAGGAATGAATTTAGGTTTACTGTATCTCTTGAGCTGTAGTCGGCCATTTTTTTCAGAATTTGTAGCTCTCTCGTGAATCTAAATAAAATTAAAAAGATCATTAGCTTTTGGTAGATTGATATATTTTTCTTTAATGTTATAAATAAAAAAATAACATCTCACCTGCATCTCCTGATTCCGTTAGTCAATCCAATATCTTCTTTAAGATTGCTTTCGTTAAGTTGCAAAAGCAGATCGCCGTCAACTCTACTCTCCACAAAGTTCTGAGCGTATTCGGTAAATCCAATCTGTTTCACCCATTCCCTGACGTCTTCCGTCGACCACAACGGTACTTGCTGCGAAAGTTTATGCGGTATATCTTCGCCGATTAATCTGAGCGCCTGTGCAGCATATTTAGACGCCACAGCGTTAGGACAACTAGCGACTTTCTTCAACGGCTCAATCGCGCCAATGTCTTTGAATATGTCCGTGTTACCCTGTTGCTTCTTAATTCCGGCTTCCATGCAGAAATGGAAAGCTGCTAAATTACGCGCCTCTTCTCTTTTTGAACTCAAAACGGGCACAAGTTTCTGCAACCAATTCTTGCTCTGTCCGTGCGCGTGAGCATGGTTAGACCTAGCGAATTCGGACGGATTGTGCGTCGTCACAAACGGCTCGACTAAATCCAGAGTACCGGATTTTAATACCTCGGCTTCGATTTCAGTGTTAGCTACCAAAACAGCTATTGCCAAACAGGCATAGTATTTAATATTGTCGTCGTTATGAAAAGCTAATGGGAACAGCCACATAGGTACTTTGCGCTTGATCATATCTTCTTGATTTTCGGCTCCACCATAAAGAGACAAGTTAGCCAAAGCGCCAGCGCAATGTCTGAGTGTTTCAATGTCGTTCTTTCTGCATTCGAACAGTACAGCGTCTAAGCCTCCAAGTTTGATCACGTCGCTACAAGTACCTTCGCTGTGTTTGAAAAGATGTTCCAAAATTCCAGTGCCGACTCTGGCATGATCGACAGAATTGGCATTCTTTGTGCATATGCAAGCGACTTTGACCACTTTCTCTAAGCCGTTTTCTACCACATACGCTCTGTTTTCAGTGGTCAAACATTGTTCCAACAGTTGCGCTGAAGAGAACTGCAGATCGCAGTTATTACCGTCGCAGTTCATCATCAACAAATCTAGACCTCCGGACGTCCTCAAAGCGTTGCATAGAGAATATCCCAATTCATGACCATGCGTAGGCACTGACCAAGCTCGGCGGATGATTTCATTAATCTTGTATAAATCTCCCGTTGCTTTCTTCATACCGAGCTCGCTACTTTGTGACTTTTTCAAATTTTTAAACAATGCGTCCAAGCGGTTGCTGTATTTAGTTATGGTTTTTTCTACATCTTTAGCTGTTGAAGTCGCACATAGAGAGTCAAGATCTTCAAACGTCATGTTCGATAAGTCTTCTTCAATGTATTTCAGCGAGCCGTTGACCATTTGACTTTTCTGTAATTGAGAAAATAATATTTAATAATCATAAAAAAAAACTTTGATTAACAAATGATAATTAATGACATACTTGTGAAGCCGACGAAGAAAAATCATGGATCGACGAATGTAGAATGGTTGTGTTCGACTGAGCTACGTGTTTTTCCTTGCGAGAGTGTCCAGTGCTCATGATGGTTTGCCGAGCTTGCTGCTGGGCAATGCTGCTAGCTTTTTGCTCACTGTACGTATCAGTGTGCATTTTCATGCTAGATGCAGCGATATTGCCGGATTCTTCGGCCATCATTGTGCGTTGCTCCTGTAAATTAAACATAATAAATTTTAAAAAGGTATAGCAGTAAAACATATATAATACTAAAGAAAGTGTTTAAAAATATTACAACTGTAAATCGAAATTTGAGTGTCCTTAATAAACATACTTATAACTCTATTTAACTTATATTAAAAATCAAATTCTTTCTGCCAATATTTTAAGATCACGTGATGCGACATGCTCCATAGTATTTTTATTCGAAATAGTTTTAAGTACAAGGGAGATTAACCATATAATCAGGTGAGCTCCGAAAAGCTTGGGCCAGAGACCGTTATGAGTCAAATTTATTCATATTATGGAGTAAAATACTGAATCAAAAAAGTCAAATTACTTAAAGGTATGAGCGTTTAATTTTACAGCTTACAAATATATTTCTAAGAAAAGCTCTTAGTAATATGTCACACACCAAATTTTACATTTTATAATTTCGTAAAATTATGTCTGAAGCCAGTTATAGCAAAAATATGAAATGATACACAATAATAAGTTCTTTTTTTAGCAAAGGATGTCCAAAATATAACCCATGTTGAAAGTATGACAAATGGCAATAGTTAATCTGTAGGGAACAGGAAAAACAGCATAAGTCACAACAAATATTTTTAAAAGTTAATGTACTTAATAAAAAGTATTGCTTATAATTATAACATTTCTGTCTATCAAAGAAAAATAGAGATGAGTACGACTTATTTAAGTTTAACCAATATAATATGAATGAGTAAGTAGGTATCATTTTATTTTGTTTATACTCTCCTGCAAAGTTATGATTTAAAAGTTTAATATTTTATTTTAAGAAACTGTAGATATGTTTGGCCGCGCAGCGCAAATTTTTTAAATACTTTATTTAAAAACAATTCTCTTCTGGATTGCCTCAATTATTCATATGCTCAAATGAAAATAACATTGCAACATTCCGCCCGTTTGAGCTAATATCTAGATCAGTGATGGCGAGCATATGACCCACGGGTCAAACACTGACCTACGCAGGCTTTTTAAATGACCTACGCGTTGATTTTTATAAACTTATTATAAAAGAGAGAACAGGCAATTAAAAATTTAAAAAATAAGGTATCACTGCACCTGTGTATGATTTTCTATTGTATCAACAATGCACCTGTACACCGTAAAACCAAGTGTTCCGTAGTAAAAAAAAGTTTTTAACCATTCTCCCCTCCCCCTTTTCAAGTGACGCCACTGATTTGCTAGTACTAAAAAATAATGAACTAAATTTGACCCACTTCTCAAAAAGGTTCGCCATCACTGATCTAGATGGTTGTTGATATTTACATAATAGTAATCTTAATCATATACAAACTCGTAAAAGTTACGTTTAACAAAGTTCCTTCGTATGTCTTCAATATTTGGTCGCCATCTCCATTGTTCGATATACATATTTAAAAATAATTTCTATAATTCTAAATTCATCTTCGCGTACTGATTTGTTACGCTTCCAAGTTGATTGTGGATCTCAGTTATACAGTCGGACCCCTACCGGATTTGCATATAATTTAAACAACTAAAAAATAATTAACCGCAATCGAATTATTGAATTGACTGAAATACAGTCTTGAAACAACAAATAAAAAAACGTAACACGAACTTCACAAAAATATGCGACGCACAACTGTTTTTGAGATAAGCGCTAAACGATAAAGGGTGAGCCTTTCAAACATTTTGTTTCATTCAACGAACAAATTCTATGTATTTCGGTCATAGTAGACACCACCGATAAACAGTTTATTCAGAATGTGTTTCGAATGCGTAAAAGCATTTTTTTGTTGAGAAGAAGTATTTCATTGTCTCGCATTTCGAAACAAAATAAAGGTACATTACTCGGCTATATTGAGAGAAAAGCGACTACCTGTAAGTATACAAATTGTTTCATTCTAAGATTTTAGTGACAATAGTGACAATGAATATTTTTTCAATTATTCGAATATTCATATAGTTGGAAATCTGACGAAGTATTCGATTGAGAACCCAAATCATGATCTTTATCAATGAAGGAGCGGCGAGGAAGAATTTAAAATTCGGTTGGGAGACATAAGATCGAAAGTATGCGAGTTAGATATTGATAGCATTGCTTTGATACACCTCAGCCGTAGATTGTAGCATCCTGTCAAGCCGCGTGCGCGTCTTGGAAAAGTGCCAAAGTTGCAGTGCGAATATATCCTATCGGCGTGAGGATACCGATCAGCAACGAGCGAACTATACAAGGCTTTAAGAAATCCTTGAATAGACTGAAGCGCTCCCGAAATAAAATCCGTGGCAAGGTCACCGCGAGCGTAAAACAGACGGCAGTGACGTACCGAGAATGAATCCTCGTCGGCGCTGGAGCTTTCTTCCGGGATCAGCTCGACCGGAACGCACCTGATCCGGGGACTGTACGGCAGTTCCGTGAAGGTGGTCCCGGGGCTCTCGGCGGAGCTTCGCGAGAAGCGCGGGGATTGAACCGAGCCGGGCGTTTCGACGATGGGCGAGTTGGCCATGGGGCTCGGGGGCGGAGCGCACGAGAGCCGGAGGGCCCCTCGGCGCACCGGCCAGGGAGCGTTGCCCCCCGACATGTCTTCGCTCCCCGGCTCCGTGTTGAGGCGCGTGCTCGCTGTCGGTGAAGCACGTCGCGAATGATGAGCTTTTTTGGCCAGCTTCCACGGCCTGAGAATGTCCTCCAGATGCCTCGAGATTCCATGTTATTACGGTGTTAGATCAGGCCAGCGCAACAATTTTGCTTTTATGAAAATTATGGATATTAGAAGAGATGAATTCCACAGCAAAATATATCGCTATATTCCCGGAAAGTTCAAGTTCTGGTCTATTTTGTTGCGCAGCGCGAAATTAAATAAATATTTTACTTTTAACTGACATTAATTTCCATGAAGAACTTGACAGCATATAACTACACACACAACGTAAGCACGTTGAATACATTACTCATAAACTGTCCTTGAACATTTATAGATAACCTTGATTATTACAATAGTAAGAATGAAAATATACCATTTGTCCTAAAAAAAAGTGGTGACTAGTTATATTAGTCATATCTCCGGTTCTAGTAGCGCTATCTCTTAGATGTAGCATGTGTTTTGTTGGTCTGGGTTTCACCACCAAAAATATTTTGGCGCTAGTTCTTCTGTCGTTGTTGCATGATAATACACCAACTCACAAAGTATATACATATGTATACTTATCATCATTTATTTACATGCGATGTACAAATGTTACAGTGAAGTTATAAATTCACTAGTGAAGTCCAAATACATTTTTACCAGTACCTCTGAGAAGAGATAATTGTTTTTTGCGCTCTCCTATTGGTCAAAATTCGGTTTAGTTTTGTTTCATTTCATTGTAAGTCGTAATATTGTTATAAAAATACTGAATATGAACGATAAATAACCAAGCGTTTCTACTGCGACGGCGACGGCACGATTTTATTGCTTTTGACGTGGATTCTAAGAACGGACCCAACTTTCCCCCCCCCCCACCACCACCCATCACTTTCAAAAAGAAAATATAAATATCTAATTAAATAAAAACATGTCTAAATTAAAAAATTACAGGCCAGAGTAATTAATTATCCTAAACTGCGTGTTTATTTACTTTACGCTAATAAAGCATTTATATAGATTTTTTTGGCACACATTCTGAAACTTGAACAAATAATCGCCTCGTTGTTTTACAACAGCGTTGCTGGAAATTTTTCTTTGAAGTCGTAAACGAAAAAAATATATAGTGAATATAATAAAAAATGCTGAGGTTACTTACCTATTTTATAACTCTTCGATTTTATCTAATAAATCAAGCAAGTAAAACTTTTATTTTTATTTTTATTTCAATATATTTTTGATTAGGTTTTGCCTTAATTTTCCAAGAAAATTCATGCAGTAGCGAAGCACGCTATTTCAAACTTATAACTTTGTATATAAAGACTTAAGTTAAGACTAAAGTTAGCCCAAACAAAGCTTACAGCGTGTTACAATAATTCGGACAAACAATTGTAAATTATTCTTTATATCACAGAATAATGAAATCGAATCCATTTATTTAATATACTATATTATTAGAAACCTTGAATATTTATTTTTTTATTTTACATTAATAATAGAAACACGAGCACTCAGTTATTGACCATTCGGAGAATTATTGACGATCGATTACTTGTGTGTATGAACCAAGTGAAGCAGTAATTTGTTCAAGAGAACCAATCATAACTACTCTTTACGTCGCTAAAAAATAATCAAATATTAATCTGAAGTATACATACAACAAGGCCGATATTCGTCACAAATATTTTCGCATTCTTTTGCGAATTGCTAGAATTTCTATCGTTGGTTATATTTATGTACATACACCCACCCATTCTTAGCGAATATGTTTCTTTCTAGCATCATACATATTGTCAAAGCTTTTACACAAATACGCGATTGAGTCAGATATCGCACGCTGTAGTGGAATATTCGATTCGTATATTATAAATATTTGATTACACTATGTGGTTCATTTGAAACAATGGTTAAACATATATGCACAACGTTGAAAGTTGAAGCACAGCGCTGAAAGGTTTGTGCAATTTGCATTTACACAATTGCAACGTAGCGACAAAAAAAATAAGCACGCGTGTATGGATTCAGATGACGCGAAAGCTGTTCTAATAAAGCAATTACTACAATACAATAATGAAGTATTTGATAGTGGCGATCCAGAGTGGAGGGCCTCTAGTTAATTTTTATTTACGAATCATGTTCGAATATTTCCTATAAATTCAGCTCAGGATATTGCACTTTAATTTAATTTTCGAGTACAGAAATAAATTATACGTAATTGAGATAATAAGTGTAAATTACTTAACTAAATAATGCTAGTTTTCTGATACATAAGCTATAAAATCCTCACATCTCCACATAAGCGTCTCAAAAAAATACATTATTTTTGTATTTATGTAAAGTTGACAAATAATGAGTTAGCTAAGCTACGCTTCAGTGAATCTGTGATATATAAAAGCACTATTAGACTAGTATATCTTTAAATCAAGACAAATCAGAGTCTAGTGACCGATCATTACATGATGATTGTAACAAGCGTTTTCCTGGATATTTTTTAATGATGTAGATTAAATGTAAAAAACATTTATTATTATTTTAATGTGAACAGTAGGTAAGCGTTAAATTTAAAGTGTGTTAACAAAGGTCGATTCAATGTCAAATTATATACACACAAAGGTCACTTAATGGTGCAAAGCTATGTCTTTTGACAGACTTTTTTTATAAGCTGAAGCGTTACGTAACATAGATCGGTGTGCCTTGTGAAGAGAACGCTACAAGCTTCTTTTGTCGAAGTGCCTTTATGGAATCAGGCTTCGACGCAAGCGCGAGTCAGTGAGTGGCCAAAAAGCTAAAATTTCTCTTGGTTACCAGCGGCGGGAAGGACGCGTGCCTGAACGACCTGAACATGGCCGTGGAGGTGCGCAAGAACCTCAACGCGGCATAGTGGCCCATTGTCCTACCGCCTGGTGGTCGATCTGACGACCCTGCCCCTTTGTCGGTCATTCATTTCTTTCCTAGACTCTCGAGGAGGTCCCAGAGGCGACCTCCCCGCGACGAGACCGACGAGCAACTGAGGGAAAACTAACCCCGAAACCCCACACCCTAAGCGCTTAATATGCGTGTATCGAACGAAAGGTCGAAAGTGTCGGATTAACAATGAATTTAATCCAATGATATTAAAAATAAAATCTTGCTTAAAACCATATGTAAATTAACTAGAGATAGTTCATATATTAATACAGTCCATAAATTAATGAGCAACATGCGTATTATAGCATGTCTATTGCGCGTCTTAAATAAGGGTTGGGGTCGAATTTCCCCTACATTCTACGCATTACATTTTTTTATACGCAATAAAAATAAGTACTTCTGTCATTTTATATACAGTAGATTCTGCCTAATTGAACCGATAGTTTATCGGGACAGCCGGTTATTTGGGCCAAATCCAAAGGAACAAAAACCAAATAAAGGAACTAATAATAATTTACTTCGGTTATTTGGGACACTTCCGTTTAATTAGGACAGTAAATTAAAATATTTAAGAAGTTTTACAAGCTCCAATTGCATGTTACACTGAAAATGAAAACTTTATAGAAACAATTTTTGAAAGCTATTAATTCAAAGCATCAAACAGTAATGATAATTATTAAGATACAAAAAAATCTATCACCGGATTACAGCTTTATTTTATGTAAGAAGGAAATGACGAAAGTCAAGTGCTAATTTTGTACAATTGTAATTCTACAAAAACACATTTGAGGAGGGGAGCGTATGGGGAATTTTCTTTCCCCTCCTTGAATAAGGCCAGAAAAATGCATGTCGCTTAATTAAATACTATGAATTTTAATGAAATCAAAGTATTAAAAAAGTCCCCGATTTTAGATCAGAAATTCTCGGGTTATACTTCAAAAAAAATCTAAAAAATATTTTTTAAATAAGTCATTTTAGTGAAATCATATCGGAATACATTTTCACCGGTAGATATATATATATATATATTTATCAGTGAAAATATAATTAATCTAGCAGGTGCTAGTAAATAAAATTATATGATTTAAATTTTTCCATATGTAATTCATTAATATTTTTAGTAAAGTAATAAATGTTTTATTACTAAATACACTTTGTTCAACATACATTTTTTTTTATTAATTTGGGATAAAAAAAATTTCGTCTTGTATATATTCAATTAAATTCAATATTTTTAGTAATAGTAGTAAAAATAATAAAATTACAGGAATCGGAATCAGATCATCGGGAATTGTAGCAAAATCGTTTTAAAAAACACTTTGTAATTGCAGAAATTTGATAAATTACTTTGCTTAAATGTGCACCTGTGTACTTTTTAATGGCTGATATTGATTTTTATATCACTATTAAATCAATACAAATACTGTTTTGTTTCAAGTATGTCGTAATTTATTATGGTACAATTTTTTTAACATACCGAGTTGAAGTCATTTTACCATAAAATATGTGTTATAAATGGTATAAATGTCAATAATAAAATAAAAAAAAATGAATAAACGATATACTGTTATGGTAAACCTAGTGGCAAAATTAAAAATATTTGGAAATTTTTGAGTACAAAACTTTAGAGTATAAAAAATTACTAGAATATTATTTATTGTAACAGTAAATCGTTTTTTTCTAAAGAATATTACGCACCAATGTACTTAAAATATTTAGATTACAATAATATACTATAGATAGAGCAAACATTATTTTTCTCTGATAAAATCGCTTCAAAACATGCATCAATATAAAAGTCGATTAATTCAAAATATGGTGACAGCTTTAGCATGTTCATTATACTCAATTTATAAGATAATGAACGAAGAAGAAAATACCAGTTAAATAAAAACACGTAAATACTTCTACATATATTATTATATTATCTGTCTAGGTAATAAACTCGCGAATGGAATACTATAAAATATTTGCGTTGACACAGTCAGTTCTAGAGCTATCCATTTCATCATTTATTCATAATTAAAGAAAAAATCTTTCAGAATGTAAGTACTCATAAACAAGCATTAACCTTTTCACCACGGCTGATTTCCAAATTTGTTAATATGTCGGGGGCACCTATTCATCAGGCGCGTACGGTGAGATACATTCCCTTTTGTTCGCTCGCGTGTTAAATAAAGCGAGTGAGTGAGAAGAAGTGGGCGTGCGGAACGCGTGTAATGCACGCTCTTATCTCTCACTCACTCTCGTCAATTAGCACGCGAGCGAGCGAAAGGGAATGTATCTCACGAATGTGTCATATTTTTTAATCTTATGGTTCAATTTTAATGAGCTCTATAGAAGCCATCCGCGGTGAAAAGGTTAATTACATAATTAAATAATTGACGAAGAAATAGATACCAGTTTAAGTTTTTTATGTTGATATGTAATACTTATATAATTTATATTATTTTTTTAGTAACGTAAATTAAATAATTATTTATGTATCTATAACGAATGGCTTAAAAAACGAGCAGATCTTCGCGGAACAAGAGATTATGTCAGTTTCAGCACGATCATTTAGCGCGATAGATAAGATAATGAACGTAGAAGCTTCAGTTATCCAAATGGAATACGAAAAAATGGATCCTTATTATGCTGTTAATTTATTTTGAAATAGATTTACACATTCCTCAAACATTTTCTGTGAAGTTTGGCACAAATTCTTTAAATTATATTGCATTTAAAACTTTTAATAATTTACCAACATCAGCTAGGAATGATTGCAAAAAAAATGAAAAAATATAACTTACAAATCAGTCAATTGAGCTGATCATTGAATGCTTTTCTCATGTTTAATGGCACGAGTTGATAATCTAAAACAACTATATTTGCTGAAATATAAATAAATAACAATTGTCTGAGAACAAAAATAAAATTTAAAATAAAAGAGACACTGCCTCAAAGGGTGGCAACATTAATTACTTTCACACATACATCGTTTCATCACTGTAATTGAAAAAATGTATAAAAAGGCAATTTCAGAGTGATTTAATTACTTTAACGCTAACCAATTTTTACATAGCATGTCAATTTAACTAATTAGAGAATTGCTATATTTAACGCTCAATGGTTTAAACGCGTTCACGCACGCGACCAATTAAACCATTATCTTGACAAACTGCAACACCGCAAAACCATCAAAGGGACCGATAATTTTCCGACTAGCATGGAAAAAATGCAAAGCCGAGAGTGAAACGGTCCGTCGTACGCCGACCCTGGACTTGAACTCGTCTGGATCGATTTATGACACCAAACAAAGAACGCGTTGCTTAATAGTGTCTGAATTGTGATTCGGCAGAGATTGCCAACTATTTGGTTATAAAATTTACCTTAAAAGCGCTGCGCTCCGCTGCCATGGTTTCCATAGTTGCCCTGGTTCCAGTTCCAACAGTGACGCTGTTTAATTCGGCGCCCCTTCTTCTCTGCTCTTCGTTGGTGGTGCTTCTATAATCGTGTTTGACTTGTGTTTTAGACGCTGAAGTAGTCATCTTTTCAAACTTCATCTTGTCCAAAGAACCTAAACGAATAAATATTTATATAGTTAGGAGTATATTTGGAAAAGAAATATTATCAAATAGCTTTCAGTAATGCCTAATGTATTATAGAAATATATTCGTTTCCAAAACAAATGAATATTTTTATATATTCGAATCACTAAGATTTTTGTTGCCAATATAGATATTATAATAAATTATAAATAAAAGAATTGCACTCACTTGACAACATCGAAGTTGAATTATTAGCATTGTTGGAAATCGACATTGGAGATAGCGGCGACATATTCATAACAATGTCTGCAGTGTTGACAGGAGAAGGCGATTGCGAATCAGGAAGGGTCACGAGAGGTTCCGGGTCGCATTCAGGATCCGTGGCGTCCACCAGATTCTCCATCGAATTCCTCAACCTAAAAAATAAATTATTACATAACAGAAAAATACATCGCCACCAGCGGAATAAAAAATACGTTGTATTGTAGCAAACGACCGTTCGTGACTACATTCTTCGCGTTATGACTACACACTTATACATAAAATTTCTAACGTAGACGTAAATCACATTTACACACAAGGACGGGTCAATAATACATTTAAATATTTGCTTGGAAATTATAAAGCATTACTTACTGATTTGTTTCACACATTGCGATATACATAGTATGTAAAATGCAAAGATGTGCTTCGTCTGAGACTTGTTAAAGGTCTAAAGTATTTAATATATTCATAGTGGCTTTTATATACAAATTACTAATATATTGTTTCATATCGTTAATTTATAAAATATGACAATATTTAAATTCCAATGGGTTTTTCATGATAACGTAATTGATGAGTGAGATATAAAGGAAGTATATAACATCATTAAACTGCGGTTATTTTATAAACTCCATTTGTGAATAGTAAAAACTGTGTTTCGATAAATTAGAATAAATAACCACAAACATGTATTATAAACAAATAAAAACCACACACGTTAGTTTAAAATATATGTATATGAAAATCCTATAATTTATTTGTACCTATTAAATTAGTTATATGAAAATAAAAACATTGTTAATATAAAATACTATACAATAAGAAATAAAACAGTGCCATTCAAATCTATTTTTGTTACGTGTGAATTCTACAGAGTGGCGCATAAAGATCTCCTATATTTTGAAGAGCTATGAAAAATGAAGGAAGGTATCTGGAAAAACTATATATTTTTTTTATTTATATATTGTACTAATTTTTGTATTAATATGTTTTAATAATTTATTCAAACACTTTTCTATTAATAAATTTCATTAATTTATTTTCCTAATTTTTATATATTATTCAGCTTTTATGTATTTTTTTATATCAATTCAGTGGCTCTCAATTTTTTTTATAAAATTATTATAAAATATTTTTGTCATGTTAATTTATTTGGTACTCTATTTATTGGTATTATTTGCTATAAAAATCATTCACAATAAATTAAATCTAAAAAAAATTATTTAAATATGATATTTTTTATATTTATTATATCTTTCGTTATGTATATATGAATATATAAATATCTGGGTTACCTTAGAACAGTAAAAGATCGACCGCCGTACATGTACGGCGATACCGCTTAAAGGGTTAAATTAAAATTCAGAACATCTAAAATGATTAGATTTAATTTTATATATTTAATACACAATAAAAAGATCAAATTTCGAACAATGATTGTAATACGAGGTCTACTTAAAAAATAACAACTTTGAATTTATAAAAAAAATATTCTAAGATATTTATATTGCCTCCTTTAAAATAGTCCCTATCAGAAGTAATACATTTATTCCAGCGTTTGTGGAATGCACTAATTTGTCATTTTAAAATTATAATCGAAATAGGAATAAGTCACAGGGCGACACATTTGGTAAATACGGTATTGTTTTTCGCCAAAAACTGTGAGCCGGTGCGTTATCGTGGTGCAAAATCCGAAATTTGTTTGTACACTATTCTGATCGTTTTTTTCTTTCGAAATCTGTTATTAAAAATATCAAAATCCGCACATGGTAAAAAATTGTAATGCAATATAACACAATAATCAAATAAATTAAAATAGTAGAATTTCGACATTTGATCAAACTTGACGTGCTTTTTTTAATTTGGCCCTTCTATTAAGACGATTTGATCTTTGTTAAATTGTCATATATTACTCGTTGTAGTAATTTTAGGTAAAAATTTGGCTGTTACTCGGTTTTTTTGTCTTCACAACTCTTTTAGAAATATTTGTACTATTTATTTAAACATAGCATTATTGTCTAAAGTCTGCTCCAACATTTACACTATTTCACTGCACATTATAGCAATTTTAAAATTAAATAAATCGTCGAGCGTGACAAAATGCGACTGTAAAACACAAAGTACGCATCTAATTCGGCACACGTATATCGTTATTTTTGGATCAAACTTTTAATGCATAAATTAATTTAAGTGTTAATCATACATTTATATTAAAATTAATTGCTAATATTAAGGTAGCCGTTCATTTTTAAAGTTAGTATAAGCATAGCATATCAATAATTAATTTGTAACAAATAAAAATATATACACGTACACTTCCAGGACCTCTAGCATAGTCGGCATTGTAGTAGCTTATTTTTGTTTAACTTTACACGATTAAAAATATTATAAACTATCACTGAAACGTCCTTATCGCGAGCGCGTATCGTAAAAAATAACTTATAGCACTGAACGAATAAAACGCGAAAGACTTCACCTGTCGAAACTGATCGCCTTTTTTATCTCAGAGATGGAACTCTGCAGTTCGGAAAGGTCCGACTTCATCGAGTTTGCTTTCATCTCTGACAAGGCGTGATGGTGGACCCGCGAAGAAGCCACCCTACTGCTGCTGCTGGCACTCGAGTTGGAGATCTATAAACAGAATACACATTCATAGGTGAGTGGGCGTGGTGACAGGGTGTATACAAAATATTATTAAAAGGATTATATATATAGAGAAATTGTATCATAAAAGTGATTAAAACAATACGCGAGGAAATTATATAATTAAAGTGATAATAGACATTTCGTATGCAAGAGATAATTAAATAATCTACGAGATACTACAATAACAAAAAATAGTTACTCTCAGTGGAGTTATATTTTTATGTTTATTTGATATTTTCATAACCTAATAAATAGTATAAGAGTATGAATATCAAAGAAAATCGCTATATTTTTCATATACATTCTGCGGGATGAATGATTTTATGATAATATTCAATTTTATTGTATGAATGTACAATCTAATTATTTTATTTTTAAGTAATATTATATTATAAAAAAGGCACAGCCCTGCATATTCCCATATTAATGATTCAGTTCTTCGTGTGTCTGTTTTCCCGCTAAATTCTCAATCGCCGGTGTTTTGGCAACGGAGTCGTTTTTCTGACCAAAGACTTTTTCAAAGAAATTACGACACAAGGTCTGAGGTCACACTTTTACACAGTTTTACGGATTTAGATATGACTTATAATATTAATTAGAAAATATCAACAATTACAACTTTTTACAATTACTGTAACAATCATTATCGCGCAAGATAACTGCACGCACGTAAGAGTGAAAGTAAATATAACAAGTGTAAAAATACCACACACAGATATGAGTAATCTGACAATATTAGAGTTACAACATTCTTTGGTAAAACAATGGTTACATTTATTTACTATTCGACGCGTTTTTATTAATGACTTTCACATTCATCAATCGCGTATCAATTAATCTCAAAATACATTGAAAATAATATTTATAGTCTCTTAATCATACTGTTACTCTTGTGATTTCGTTATATAATATATCCGATTATAAACGGCGCCATAGACGATGACAAACTCCAGTGATTCATCAGGGAAATTTAGGGATGAATATAGGACGTCGCGACGTCGATAAGAAGACGTCGCCAAACATCTACAGGAATAGACCAGGAAAACCGGAATTACTCAGACTTAAAAAGACAAATCGAGAACAAATTGACGCGACACATAAATCAATCAGACGCTTTTTCCTGTAACATAAGTTTTTAAAGAATATGATGCTTCAAGATAACTTAATTTGTTGTTTACTACCTTTTAAATTTCAATATTATTTTTGAGTAGTTACGTCAGCTTTCATGGTAAAAATATTTGTGGGGTTTCAACTACATGAAGAATTTGTTATAATTTAGAGGTTATTCTAACGATCATTTCAATTAAATAAAACATAAATCAAAAGTAATACCACACTCATTATTTAATACAACAATGGAAGATAGATCTAGTGACTAAACAATTGCATTAAAAATTCAAAATTGAAAAGATTGCACGGACCACCTAATAGTATAGTCAATCCAAGATGTGCAAAATCCAGAGATCCGAATGATTTGGGGGTGCTTATTATATTCCGAAATGGAAGGCATCCACTTCATCAAAGGGACAGTAAAGCACGTTGGATCAAATTTGGATTGCAACTTTGGGTAAAAATAGTCTGTGATATTTTTTTTTGTTCATTATTTTTTAAATATAGTAATATACATGTGGTACAACTGACATCATATCTTGAATGAAAAAACTAGTCGACGTTTACATTATTTATTATGTTTAAAGCGCTAGTGAAGCTATTCGTTATAGGTTCTGCCAACATTATATTTATAATCAAAGCTATGTTTACCTTTGAATTCGTAGAATAATGTTCTGTCAACATATCATATCGCGGGTCAGACAAGCAGAGGACAAACTTTGAGAAGTATAGTATAGATTAGATTCTTGGACTGAAAAATTCACACGATAAGGGTATTTAAATATTAATTTTTCTACCGTAGTTTATCCACTGCTCTAAAATAAAATTAATCTGTATATTTTATTCAGCTACTTTGAAGCTTAGTTTTAATTCCGCAAAAATGCAATCTAGATACATATATTGTATCAATAAGTATAATATACTATAAAAAGGTTGACCACACATAAGCCAATAGTCATCGGCTTAGATTTAACCGCCAAATCATAGCAACGATGATCAAACGGCTAATTCAAGAGACAGACCGACAGGAAAATCGTTCGGAAAATTGTACGCATCATCAGTCGGCTCCAGTTTTTGGCCGACTGTCGCCCTGGCAGTACCGTCGCGCCAGAAAAAAACGAAGAAAACCGATTTGGAACTGTCTCATTCGCACTTAGGAGAAAAGTCAACTTTAGAAATTCAGCTAAATGGCGGAGGGGAGAATGGTACAATTTCCAGCGAATATTGCGCGTTCTCAGAATGTTGTAAACAGAAATAACACGTGTAGAAAAACGGTGACGTCGTCCATTCGAGTGCTGCCAACGACGACGAAAGGTGTGATTTCTTTCAAATAGATTTTTTTCTATTACTACGTATGTATTATTGTATCGTTCTTATCGCTTTATGTATTGAAATTGCCAAGAGTAATTTTAAATTACAGCAAAAATAAAATTGACCCGTTTTATGAGACGTCTAGAATCAATATGTCACATTTACTTCAAATAGACACTATTAGACATACATATATGTATATTAATTTATATTTATAATCATAATACCTAAGATGATTCATGTTTAAATTTTAATTTTATACATGTGTTATTTTGATGTTAGACTATGTATGTATGTGTATATATATTTTCAATAGCATTTTAACCAAATCAATGTATTTTTATTAGTGAAAATATAATTTCACTGACAGGTGCTAGTAAAATTATACGCTAATTTGACAGGCGTGAAACGTATAAAATAAGCAACGTTAATGGTGACTGACAGTTGTTAAATCCTGCACGTCACCAGCTATTTTCATTTCAAAACATTTCGTTAAGACCAAAATGTTCCAAACATACATGTATTTATGTTTGGAACATATTTGAATATATTTGTTTGATACATTTTAACTGGCCTAGTTAGTGAAATTGAAATATAACTGAAAAAAAAACACTTTCACTGTAACAGTTGAGAAACGTGCATTTGCTGTTCAAACCAAAACCTAACCTGAACAAATAAACTAAATCTAATTTGAGCTAATGAAACTTTCATTATGTTAGATTTGGGTTTGAGCAAATGGACGTTTCGCAATTGTCAAATTAAGTTTCATACACATTTAAGAACAGCATATAATTTCACAATCAGTAAAAACATATGTTCGCTATTAGAAATATATATTTGCCGGTGAAAATGTATTTGCATATTATTTCACTGAAACGGTTAGTGAAATCTCTTTAATAAAACAATAAAAAAATCACATTCGCTGTAACACAAAATATGATTTCAAAAAAGTTTCATTATGTTATGTTTAGGCAATAAATGAGAATGAAATAAAGCATATTTAAATCGAATTTTGACCAAAAGGAGAGTGTAAAAAAAAACAATTATCTCTTCTCAGAAGTCAAAAATCTACGTCAAAAGCAATAAAATCGTGTTGACGCCGTCACAGAGGTAATGCTTGGTTATCTAGAGTGCATATAAGGACTTTTTATAGCAATATTACGACTTAAAATAAGTAAAAATTTAATTAGGCATATCTAAACCAAATTTTGACCAATAGGAGGTCGCAAAAAACAATTATCACTTCTCAGAAGTCAAAAATTCACGTCAAAAGCAATAAAATCGTGTCGGCGCCGTCGCAGCGGGAACGCTCGTTACCGAGCGTTCCCACTGCGACGGCGCCGACACGATTTTATTGCTTTTGACATGAATTTTTGACTTCTGAGAAGTGATAATTGTTTTTGCGCCCTCCTATTGCCCTAAATTCGGTTTGAATACACTTTAACCAATAATAAGGATAGCTTTCATATTTTTAAAACATAATGTAATATCAAAGTGCAGACTAACTATTGAGCAATATGCGAGATGCAACGTCTGTCTGTACTTTTTATTCTGCTTATTACACCCTGAGAGATGATTTGACCTAGTTTGTATTTTGGACCTGACCTAATTAGGTTAGGTTTGGGTTAGAACAGCAAATGGACGTTTCGCAACTGTTAAATTGAGTTTCATACAAACTTTAAAGCAGCATATAATTGCACTAGCGCCTATCAGTTACATTATATTTTCGTTAGTAAAAATATAAATTTACATGCGAAAAATTATTTAGATATGATTTGAAAATATATTTATAATATTGAAAATATAAAATTCACATTCGCTGTAACAGTTCAAACCCAAACCTAACCTAAACAAATTAACCAAACACAACTTGATACTATGAAATTTCTTAAACTACAATAATTATAGTTTTTCTGCTTTTATTAGGTTAAATCATGTAGGTTATGTATCGGTTTCAGCGGATTTTAGAGTAGCATATAATTTCACTAGTTAAATTATATTTTCGCTAGTAGAAATGTATGTATATCTACCGGTGAAATTGTATTCAAATATAGAACGGCAAATCGTCAATGCAATTTTATAAAGCTGTAAAAATATTGATAACGCCTTGAGTGAAATTTAAATATATTCGAAGTGTAAAGTGTGGAATATGCAAACTAAAGTAATTGACGATGTCATAAGCAAACTAAATCCGTAAGTAGAGCATTTCGTTTTCAACAGAAAAGAACAACGAAGTCCTGAAGGAACTTAAAAATAGGGAGAAGAATACTATTTCAAACCAACAGCAAGAAAATGAGCAACAGAAATAATTTTTAATTAAGAAGATCGATGGATAATAAAATATGATCGAAAACGATTTGTGAGTGTCTAAAGTAGTGAATGATGAACTATTTCTCATACTTATGCAATTTATTAAGAAAATCAATTATAGTAATTTGCTTTGAAAAACTATCGCCAAATTAATAATTTAAATTTTAAACTAATTAACAATATGTCTATTTATAAGGTAGAGCTATAGTTAATACCTCTTAAATTAAATATTTAATGTTTTCATCCTTTACAGTTTCAACAAAAATGGTATACAAAATTTATTAGCACTAAAAAAATATATAACTGTTTTATAATTAGATAAACGTAGCATTAAAAAAAATATTGGAATTTATTTTTTAGAAAAATGTAAATAAAAAATTCTTCCAAAAATATTGGAATGACACAAATATTTTATTTAAATAAACAAATAAATACATAATATAAAAAATAAAATTAATGCCAAATTTTCTTACATACGCTCGTCGCCAAGAGATGGCTCCGTCGTTTTCTCAAGCGAACGAACTTGGAAACGCGAAAAATAACTTCGAAGGTGAATAGCTCGCACCTGGGATCTTGACATACGCACACAGAGAAAAATATCCCTGGATGAAAACGACCGATTTAGAATTGCTGGGGAGAGAACTACTGTAAACAAGAGTAGTTATCTACGGTAATGGCAACGAGACGACGGTAAATCACACGCGAGACGGGAAAAAAATCAAGGTCGGGTGAATGTGTATGTTTTTTTTCTCTTCTTCTCTTCTCTCTCGCAGTCGTTTGGCAACGAGACTCGGGAAACTGCCCACGCACTCAGGTGAGTTTGTTTACGATGACGAAACTGAGTGTTGTTAGTACCTACACGCGTAGTGTGGTGATGCAATACAACCGGCGTCAATAGTAAAAACGTTGCCCTTTTCATTCATGGGTGTGCCTCGTGTATCATGTACTTAGGCATCAGTGATATTCAAAGTATTTCCTTAAAACTCTGAGGTTCCATTTGCTCAGATTTTAAATATAACTCTCTGCATTTGAGAGTTTAAAAATAAATTAAATTGACTCCACATTCAGATGAAATTTTCATAATCAATCTGATAAGTGTATGTGATTGTTAAAAGTGTGATGAAAATCTTGCATGTGAACGTAGTTCTGGTCCTTCTTGTTAATTTCGACAATTTATATTAAATTTAAGTTTTTCGTATACATCTCATGCCTTTCGTTACTACTAAGACTCAGAAAAGCTGCTTAAAAATAATAGTTGTATTATATACATATGTATATACATATATCAATACATATAATTATTCGTTGGAATTCATTAAATAAGCATTATTATTTTTAATTTTCAGATTCTATATAAAATTGGAATTGAAAATTATCTGCAGATGAAAAAAGAGAAAATATCATTATATGATTTACAATATGTACAAACATGACTTGTGCTAAATACACTTATATTATATATTATCAAATCTAATCTGAGATATAAATCACAGTCGAAGATATACATCGTATTAGTAAGTACACAGATGAATCTTGTAGTTTAAGGTAAATATATTTTTAATTATATATTATTGCAGTTTATCTTTTTTTTCGCTAATTTTGTTAAATATTAACTTGTCAATATAATTATAAATGTTTGAGAATAACTACTATCAAATTAATTATTCCTTCAAGTTCGCACCTGTGTTGAAGAGCTGGTAACCTGACTCGCTTGGCTGAGTGTGGTTTGGGTCGAAGACATTTGACTCTGACGCGACTGCATGGTCTGGTTTGTCTTCAAATTTTCCATGAGACTCGTAGATGAAAATTTCGGCGAACCAGTCTCTTTTCCTAGCTCCACCATCTGCAAGATAATAAAAACAATCTTGAGCACCTCTGATTTTGAAAATATCCTCTGCAAAAAATCTATATCTGCTCATCGAAATTCCTAAATCACTATTACGTGACTGTGATGCTTGACTATAAATAGGAGTGTGTCGTCGGCTGGATGACCTGTTGCCTCAGTGTCGTCACTGACCGTCACCGAGTGATGAGTCAGGTCCTGACTACGATTGTAAACATTACTGACGTAGAACCAAACACGCCTTCCACATACATAATATCGCAGATGTGCATCCTTCATTTTTACTTTGAATGAGATATTATTTAATTTTTGAATGATTTTTTTTCACAAATCTCTTTTTTAAAATCAATTAAACGTTCTTTTGTTAATAAATCGTATGGATTTATTTAACGTATTAAATTGTTTTGAAACATATAAAATATATTTTGTCGACATTTCAAAGCTCTTGAATCTATATTCAACAGAAACACATTTCGCTTTTTAGAAATAGTATAATTCCTAATAAGATGTTTATATGAGAAAGGTGTAATTTTAAAATGAGTATTTTAACTTGAAAGATATTAAATGACAAAATGTGAGGTCATTATTCATTCAGTTATAATCTCAAATAATTCCAGTAGTTACATACATATGTATTATATATAATGAGATTTTTCAGAAAATCTAAAATATATATTAACATATTATTTGATTTCATTATTATATGGTTAAACGAATAGCAGGAGTATCACTGTCGAAATATCGAACAGTAAATTCTCATAATATAAATACAGTGATTTACGAGTTTAACCCTTTTAATGCCGAAAAATCGGCCCAAGCTGCCCGGGAAAATATGCGGGCCGATTTTTCGGCTTTGCATTTTTAAAAACAATTTTTTTTTAAAAGTGCAAGGATTATTTTGCTTTATTTAATTACAAATAAATAAAAAGTTACATAGACAAATCTTTATATATACATAAAAATATAAACCTTTTAACTCCCATACGTCATAATAAAAACTGCGGTATTTAATTGCCTTGCGGTAAAGCGCATCGTTTCCTTATTTAATAGCCTGTAAATGGCCGATGATTAATTACTATAAATATCAACAATCTCTATTTATACGACGCTATTACAATATTCGGCGTATAACCGCAATTTGTCCGCTTGGCATGTTTTGACGTATACAACTAATTAATATAATGCATTATATGAATGAATAACACTTTCATTCATAACCATTTATACTACGCTCTTACGTTTTTTCTATGAACTGTTAGTACGCAATGTTTACAATAGCACTAAAGTTCTTCTTAAGCGTCAGAGTGATAAGAGCCTATGATAAATGGAAATTTCCTCAGGATTAAAAGAATCACACATACATACTTTTTTAATCGACCGAGAAACGAATCTGTTTGTTTTTAACGACTCGTTAACATAATATGGTAGTTCGAATGCGAATTTTCGATATAAAAAGAAATCATTAGCATAAGATACGAGGAAATCACCAACGCGTCAGATACGATCCTATCTCATGTACGTTATCTAAAATCGAACCAATGTTTATATAATAACATATAATAAAATACCTTAACTTTAGATTTTTACGTAGAAATTTTAATAGACAAAACTGGTCGGTTATTTAACTGTATTTTTGTGATTAGTCAGATTAGTACCAAAGTCTGAGTCACCGTTTAGACTTTTTATTTAAAATATACCATAAATTTTTATTATAGCCTTAGGATGAAACTCTGCCGATTTTTTACAAACACTTGATTATCACGCCGGGCGTGATCGATCGTTGACGAAAAGATTTACGACTAGGAAATTATAATCTTAGAATTCTATCCGCGCTTTATACTCTCGAATTTTTCTAAGAAGCAGTTCAAAGACCAATCGTGTCAACGTTCCAATAAATCTTGGCACAAATTGAAACCTGTAACGCGGCCAATGCCAGAAACTGATTGTGATGCTAATTCCAATCTGCGGTTATTACTATTATTTTTACGATGAAAGTTTTCACGTGGACCAAGGTGAGATAAAGTCAAAGAGAAAGTAAAATATACACAAGTGTACAAGTTACTTTTGAGAAATAGTATTTGAACAATTTACTGTTTTTAATTGTTAGTATGAACAGGGAAATTTAAAAAAATCACCTATTATTTGATCCCAAAGCAAGTTTTTTATTTATTTTTTCGGTAGAAACTGATAATATCCACTAACAATAAGTTACTGTGCTATATTTTACTCACTTTTGTGTGAATAAAATAATAATAGCAAAAATAAATTTTGACTTGATTACTCAATACTTTAAAAAGAAGATATAGCAAAATAATTTAGCTGTATCTTTGCAATTAAATACAGGACAATTAGCATATTTCTAAATATCTCGTAACTACGTATATGTCAGGTAAGATGTTTTAACCTTAGGTTCTTCAAATGGTTTTATCTTTTGTCTTCACAGATTATAGAACTATCTTATACATCTATGAATATGCAGTATCGCCGATACACTTGCAGATTGTTATAGCCTCGACATATTCTGAGCAAAACAATAGCTAGTAATGTGTGTTGAAATTGAGGAATATTATATATTAGTATTTTTAAGACTTACACCCGTTTATTTACAATTGTACTTTTACCTTTTTTATCCATAAATATTTACAAAAAACTATTTCATATTGATGTGAGTGGTGTTATATATAATTTCATGTGCAATGGATGTTTGAACACTACTGTGCGATTGTATGAAAACTCATAAGTGAACAAGCTCAATGATCTAATAATCTCTCAGATATGTCAAATTCAAGGTTGATATGATTTATGTATTATGAAAGTGCTTTAAAAGCGCGTCATTTAAATATTCCAAGGTTGTAAAGGGAGCTTTTGATATATAGGGGAGCTAAATAGAAAGAGAAATTATTAGCGTCGAAAAGGGGAGGGGATCGGTGCACCGAGCTATCACCTCTGACCTGAACCGCGAACGTCAAATAGATAAGACAGGCATCAGCCGGCGTCTTATCTCGGCACAATTGTCTTGCGGCGAAACGTTTAGCCGACGCTAATTGACCGTCTCGTCTATTTTTTGGCATCGAGTCGCGGGGTTAAGTAACCGATCGGCGTTAACGGAACACAAAAAACGCTCACCGTCTGCTCTTGCTCCATGGCGCACGCACGAAACCAGATATCAGAACATAATAATCGAACTCCGATGGGTGATATAGCACCGCGCGTCTCGACGATCGACGAACGACTGACTGGTGAACCCAATGAATGAAACTTCAAGGTCCCCTCGATCGGATCGCTGCATCCCAGCCGGCGTGCGCGCAAATCGCATGTGCTACCGATAGTTTATTTTTAATAATAAACCTACCCGGCTAAGTAGTATCGACTTTGGAATTTGCAATAGCGCCTTGTCGCTAAAAAAAATAGTGACGATCCGATGTAACGAGCGAAACGTCAAATTCAAAATACACATGGTCGATGCGCGGCGTGTTTAGGCCCGAGGCGCATGGCCGCCGAGAAACGTCAAAGTGACATGTTGCGAGTACGTCACGTGTCTCGTTGCGGAGGAAACGGAAGCTCCATCCGGGCTCGCCGTTATTTTTATCTCGCAGTGCGAAATGCGAAATTCGCACCGACTACTTTCAGCAAGTGCGCGATTCCGGCCGCGAGCTGTCAAACTGGCGCTGATAGCGCAACTTTCGCCCAATGCGCATGCGCGAAAGCTCACGCATTCATGAACTTCATATAATGTACATCCAATACGTTTATTAATAATATTTAAATGCGTATTTAATAACTAACACGTTGCTTGGACTCTTTATAATTATAAACTAGTATTTAAAAGACTACAAATATTTAAATTAATATAAATTATGTTTCAATCTACATCAGTACATATTTTTTTTAATAAGACACCACTGGAAAAGCGAGATTATTCCAAATTTATTACAGTAAGTTGAAGAGATTATCCACGAGATTTTTTTATGGTCATTGTGTGAAATCGTCTTACTCTTTTAAAGTTAAAAGATACGACAAACGGTATTTTCTCCTTTGGAACAGCTAGTTAAAATTGTTGCCTCAATTACATTTGGTAAATATTGTGTAACTCTGTACTTGATTAAAAAATATAAATTTATGAAAAAAGTATTCATGAACAATTAACGTTAAATATTTTATTATTATTCTTAAATCAGAGTCACCTGTGTAACATAAACAGTTATACAGTAAGCTTAGTAAATAATGGAATACAACGTAGTGGTTTCTCATTTTCCTTATATGAAAATAATATGAAACAATGGATTTTTAAATATTATTTTATTTGAATATATTAATATTAAGTCATATATGCAAATTTGTATTAAGGTCGGCTTCTTAAAAAAATGTAATACCCCTGCAATAGACGTCATTCAGATTGTCAAATAGTGTTGCCAGAATGAATAAAAATACGCAATGCTGCCAATCTAACCAATTCTGCTAATAAGACATATCCGGCGAGAGCGAAGGTGATTCAGAGGCGACTACTCCTCAGATTCCGAGAAGATAACCACCCGTACCAGGAACGACCGCTTACATCACCATTACGGAGACGAGACCTCTCGGCGCTTAACGGCGCTATCATTGTTATGTTGTCACTATGACGTATGATTACGAATGAAAAATTACTTCATAATTCACAACAATCTCCATTCAACACTCATCGCTGTGACGTACGCTCATCCTATGAAGCATTCATGCGATTCTTAGTTAGAGGGGAATAGCATCTACTACTGCTACTATCAAAACAAACAGAGGGTGAAATTTAAAAAAGGGAATATAATAAATGAAATTTGATTAAATCGAAAGCTTGTTAATAAATATAATTACAATTGTACAAAAGTATATATTCGGCGTTATCTACAAGGAGCTTAACAAGAAGAAAATTCGCTTAGCGCGATCATGTCCAGAACGTATCCCCCGCGTCGAACGGGGGGCTTCCTATATATAATTTTTTTTTTATTAATTTTTAAATGATTTTAATTGCATTTTTAAATAATGTATCATACGTGTATCAATGTTATCGACCGCTGCTAATCTCGCTAAAGTATGATGATACGCTGCAGTTTCCCGATAATAATCGTTATTGCAGTTCACGTAGAAACAAAAACAACACACACTCGTATTTTCGTGCGACGTATACAACTTTCTTTATGTGACTCGGCTTTAGCACGCGCGAATTTATATGTGTAAAAATTGGAAGCCGTGACGTATACTGGTGTACATCATATGTATGTACATACATATGTGTACGAAATGCTTAAATTATTTTGAATAAAGGCCATAATGAAAAAACGTTCAAGTTATGATGCTCAGATTTCTAATACATAAAATATATATGTATGTATATTATATTAATTAATTACTAATTGTTTTGGCTTATAATTAAACAACAAAACACTACATTGTTATAAGGAAATAAATATTTTTATATGATCGTTTAACGAATATATAAAGAAAATATACTATCAAAACATTTATTTGATCACAGGAAATAGCTGCTAAACGGAAGTCTTTTCATATAAACAATATTTTATGATTCATTTTAAGAAGAAATTGAATGTTTTTATAGAGTATTATTGTTATTAAATTTCACATAAACATTCGATTATTTACTTTTATGATGATTAAACATAAACATAGAAATTTAACATAATTATTTTGATACTTTTTTGAGACTCATTTGTATAAAAATGTATTAAGACAATAAGATTTGAATTTATAAAGTTCAATTGGCTGCAAATTTAGAATATTTTTGTGCATTTAACTTATATGTAAAAATTAAATACCATGATCGTCTAACGTATTTTATGGGTTGAATAATATCTACATAGATGGGTAAACAGAGGTCACTCGCTCATTTCAACTATGAACGCTGTATAATTATTTTAAGACGAAATGATTTCTAATTGGCTTGACGTTGATAGAGGAGTCTCATTTGTTATGGAGGAAATTATTATATAGTATCCCGTACCACACGGTCCGTCGAGACACTGATAATATCGATATTTTGTAACAATTACCATTATTTTACATCTTGTCAACAAGTTTATCAGTAAACATGGAAGCTAGAGTTACTGATAGTTTAAATATAATACCTCAAATCTTCTGAACAGAAAAGGGTCGCCGAAGTTCTTTCACTGCCTAAACTATCTATTTTAAAATATATTTGTAGAGATGATAGCATCGTTTTAATATTTCGTACGAGACGCGTGTCTCATGAAAAAATAATTATAGTTAATTTTTTTATCCGTTAAATCCCCCCTCGGTTAAGAGTTCAAATTTTGCATACGCCTCACGAAGTCACGACTATAGTCCGAGCCGGAAATTCCTTTTTGCAAACCGGTCGCGCCAGTCTCGTAACGGAATTGTCGCTGCAATTCAAAACTTTAGAAAGCGCAATTTGGAAATCAAACGACCTAACCTAGACCTGTCGAGATGCATTCGTATTCCGAAGAGGAGGCTTCGAGTGAGTCACGCGGCTTAGAAGAAACAACGGACGATAAGATTCGAACGGCCGTGACTCACCCGCGATGAATCATAGCTAGAATGAAAATTCCGATCGGAGGATCCGGCTATTGGACTACTACGAGAGAGGGTTCCCTGATGACTCAGAATTGTCCCGTGCTATCGGCTCATATCTTCGATCGTCATCGTCAACATCTGGCTTTGAGGAAACAGAAGATCGCTATGACTAATGGCGATCGATGAATAAATTATAGAACTGGAATCGATCACAAACACCCGCGCTATATATTTCATTCAACTATAAAAATGACTCAGCTATGTACGTCTTTTTAATCGATTGCTTCCTAAACTGTTCCAAACATCCCCATGAAAAAGTACTGACCATCAGATAATCTACCTAAGAAATATAAATAGATTATATTGACTATAGATTACTTCAAGCGTCAATGATAACAGTACTTTCGCGATCGCGATTGCGATCGATAGTAGATAAATAAAGATAAACGTCAGAAGGAAAGTATCGTCACACCTAGAACGCATGATTTTACAGCGATCCAAAGTGGTTTAAATGCCGATCCAATATCCATGTGCAAATGGACTTCCATCAACCGTCTGCTTTTTAGTGTCGGAAAATACCATATTATGCAATTTTCTTATCACATCTACCATTAAAATATTTTTACTATCTCGATGGAAACGTTCTGGCTATAGAAACTTTCATCTTGGATCACCTTTGAGAACAAATTGAGGTTTTCTCTACGCGTAAATGTCTGCGAAAAATATTTCAAGATACTAGGCTTTGTTATGAGTAACGATTTTCACATTGAAGATCCGTCAGTTATTCGTGTCCTCGAGGGGGAGATGGAGGAGGGGACAAATTCTCGAGGCTCGAGAATTATATATTTATAAAAAAATTAAAAATCTGAACTAAAACTACACTTGTACTGTTGTATTTCAGATATAAGTTCCTTTAGCCCTATTTATACATATAATAAATAAAAGGAGCGGAACATTGCCTTCAAAAACACCCACTTTCTAGGTAGTACTTTCACAATAAACATTATTATTCCAAGGGACAGATTATAGCTCTTTGACGCGGCTTTGCTTGTGTTAAAATTTATTTGCAAATTATTGTTGACATTATTGCTTTTTAAACGTTTAAAAAAC
The DNA here is from genome assembly GCF_051122295.1 of Plectrocnemia conspersa. Lineage (NCBI taxonomy): Eukaryota > Metazoa > Arthropoda > Insecta > Trichoptera > Polycentropodidae > Plectrocnemia > Plectrocnemia conspersa. The sequence continues at coordinate 12,662,745 of NW_028277166.1, read as the reverse complement.
ATTAAACGAATTTAAATTAGTAGCAGTAAATTTAGGTATACAATCTGAATTTTCATATCAAATACCTAAGGAAGAAGCAAAGAAATAATGAAAAATCATCAACAGCACCAGCTGAAATATATAAATTTATTGTTTTTTTAGATTGTATTATTAGTAATTTGACAACTGGATTAAATGTAGCAAAATAAATAAATAATACATTCAGTTTCATGTGCTTATTCCTAAAAGAAAATCTAAAAAAAATGGTCTTGAATCTATTCCGAAAATATTTTTTAAAATATTTTGACTGTCATTTCAGAAAAATCATATCGAAATACATTTTCACCAGTAGATATATATTTTTACTAGTAAAAATAAAAATCTGATCAAAGTATAAAGGGCTGATCAAAGTATACTCAAACAGAATTTTGATCAATAGGATAGCGCAAAAACAATTGTCACTTCTCAGAAGTCAAAAATTCACGTCAAAAGCAATACAATCGTGTCGGCGCTTAAAATGTGTATACATACATTTATATTAACTAGAAGATTATATTATGTTATCAAAGTTTATTTAACAGTTTATCCATTATCTATTATTACAATTTAACGAAACATTTGGACACCTGCAAAACATACGTAACACACTTGTCAATTGTTATTACGCAATTAAGAAGTAATCCGAATTTATACATTATACACGTACCATCAATCGATCAATGTTTATTTTTCACCTTAGATTAGGCGTAGTCGGTAATGAACGACGTACGCCAGTTTCTCTGAATTCGGGCTATAAGTATCTTATCGCCAAGGTGTTGTCGCTTTTGTGTTTATAATTGACGTTTATTTATCGACGTAGAGTAACCGAACATTTTTAACCCGTCAAAACGCTGATAAGAAGTCTATACCGCGAAATCATACGATGTGCGAATTTTCGCTACAGATTGTTCGTTGAGTTGTTATATACCGGATTTTCTGGTTTGCCTTTTTGGAAAACTCTCAGCTTGTATGTCGGGTGTAAAATTTGAACTTGTAACATTACACAGGCGCCAACGAGATGATAGGCAAACTGGAAAACTTGTAAATGATATTCGATCGAATGTGTTTAGTACAGCGTTTCCCAAGTGTAGGGGAAAATACGAAGCAAAAACAGCATAAGAATTATATTATATTACAGGTATAAAAATAAAATAAGCAATAGAATAAACCATGTTTAAAAGTGTTATCTCTAGAACCAATACAAACAGGGTATCGAATTCTTAAAATTGTTTGACAGTCTTAGCCCTGGAATTTACAATATATTTTTTTTAGAATAGTTCAATTGTAATCTGATTTAATAATTTAATGGATTGAAATATGCTATTTATACATAGGTATAAAAAATATAGCGATAAAAAATGTTGATGGCTTGATGTAGTGTGGTTTAATGTGACATGTGATAAAAGTCCTGCTTTTTAAAAAAATATTTTTACTGACACTTCAAAGATGTATCTATAGTTTACATTAAGGTGTTAAATGAATACACACAAACATAAGATAATGCAGAGAAAGAAGAAAAACTTGTAACCTACAAATATGCAAAATTAGGGGTGGCTAAGACTTTTGCACGGTACTGTATTTAAAATAATCAAAATGTAAATTCCTCATTTTTGTATGCTATTTTTAAAACACAATGAATTTTGATTATTTAATACATTTTCCGACATCCTCATTAGTATTCTGAGCACCTCGCATGTTGTACAAGGTTAAAGAAGTAAAATACTCCGCAAATTAGTATAAACGCTCAATAATCATCATATTATAGTTAGAAGGATATTTTTTATATTTCCTCGTAAGTTCCGCATGGAAGTGGGCGTCGCTAAATTAATGCGCTAATTACCGACGATAGAGTTCGTAAAAACGGTTAAGGAGCCGAGGGTCCTTCCTGAGGATGGGCTTCCGCCCACGCCTTCGTCTTCGAGTACCAACATCGGCGCCTGCCAAGAAGGCGTTCGAATAAGGAAACACCATTAGCGCTTCGCGGACGTCTCGCCAGGATATCTGGACGATGATGAATAATTACGGTGGGTGGTTCGTCGAACGTCACCCACGTTTGCTACGGATATGTGCGAAACCGCAATGGTGTACCATACCATTTTATTATATTCGCAATATTCCATAGGTCATGGTTGAAAACGAGCACGTAAAGCGGAGGACGTGTGAGAAATTGATCTAGAATCAATATCGGACATGTCAATGACATTAAATTTCGATAGAAATACTACGAGAATGTCTCATTAAATGCAATTATAAGGACATCTCAAATTCACTCTCAGTATTGTGGACGATTTGGTATTATATTTCTTAAAAATATTTTCATTACAAAGCTCAAAAACTTGCAAAAATGTTCGGGGGCTTTACACAGAGTTACGCTATAAAATTTGCTTGTGTGTGAACTCTCTTTTTTAATAATCCAATGTATTTTTATCTTTATTTTGTTTTAAATATGAAAAATATAAAGTAGTAATAGCTGTATTGTCAATTTTCTCTACGATTTGTATATAAATACGGGAGCCTGAATTTCCTTCGTAACTCAAACCTCTTTTATTAATCGAAGTAGATCGATCCGTTCTGGTCCTTAGATTATTCGCGTCCATTATAACAAATAATCATCCAATTAAAGTTTGTTCTCCTCAATGATTATCCATCCAATAGTATAGAGATATATACAATAATATATTATCACATACTATTTAACAAAATTTCTAAACCAGAACCAAAATGCCTACTTCAGACCTTCACAACAACACGCAAAATAACAACATCAAATTGTTAGCATCAATGAGCTTCATCAAGAACCGCCATTTAATTTTTTTGTCAATGCAAGTGCTCTACTAAAAAAATCTACGATACCTTATAAATGAAAATCAGCGTGTAATTTTACATGACAATCAAATTATCCAATCTTTGTGGCAAAAAATATATAATACATTGTCATTGAGATTCATAATGTTTATCACACGATTGCGTGTAATTATTCAGAATTCATGATCGATCAATCAATTTTTCTCTGCCTTGCTAATCTATCAATCACAAAATCAAATACAAAGATAAATGTATTTACTGTAAATCCTCAGTAATCCAAAATCTCATTAAATATATGATGGATTCAGAATAACGACGATCTCGTCAAACTTCATTTATCAAAGATATAATTATAATCATTGAAGCAAATCAATATTATTTATGTTGATATTTTAAACACCTCTAATAAACCTATTTGGTCTTGAAAATGATGAATTGAAACATTGTGTTTTTGTTCATACATAGTAGCGTCAGACACGCGTTTTTTTATGATGCTAATTAATTTCTAAAGAAAGAAACCTGGCGAAGCAAGAGGCCGGCTATCAAGGACGCTCACGTTCGTCGCGAAGGCATCTTCAATGGACCATTATACCGAAGACGACTGTGCTGATGACAAAAAAACACCACGTTTGTCACGGCCGGAAAAGTGACGCCGAGAGACCATCGCTTATCGATACACGTGGGCAATGAACTAGAAAAAATGTCATAATACAAATAAGCACACCGTACTGATTATGACTGTAGCATGGCGTTCGTTTCTCTAATTGATGGGCGCCACACGCGGAAATTGCCATCGTCCGAAGGTCGTCTCGGATGTGATGACAATGGAAGTCTCCATCACGGTCACTGAGCACTCGCGAAATTTTGCGAGATTTGACACACGCCAAATAAAAAAACGTTGAAGTGGTATCGAAATATTACTAATAGCCTGAGTAAGCTTTCTTGAGGTACAACTGCTTAGAACAAGCTTTTTATATTTAGATAATATATATATTTATTATAAATGGAAAATCACGTTATATAATTCCATTTACTTTTGCTGTAAATTAAATATATACAATATAATAATAATTAAAAGGATTGTAACATCGCGTGATCGCGTTTTAGTGTCTCCTGTCATAATAAAGTATTAATTTTCGTAATACAGCCCCGAAGGCTAACCTAACAAATAGGAGTGCCGACTAACATGAGATTCTATAAATTGTGTTTTAAAAAATAACTTATTATTTCTAGCGCATTATTTTGTTAATATTCTATAGAAAAAATAAACATTGATATAATAGATAAAGTTCACAACGTTCACAACAGAAACAAATATTTAGTTTAAACTATTTTTATCTATCGCATACGAAGTATATATCAAGAGATTTGTCAGAATTTCGACTGATAGTAATCATAGCGTTAAAATAACAACATATAAGTCTATATGTTTATAGTTAAACAAAAAAATGCCAGAAACAAACTTTAACAAATAAATCGTTAATATTGTTGTATAAAAAGCTGAACTTTTTAGTTATTATTATATTTATTTTTAACCTTCTCCTCAAGGGCTTGAGATTTAACCCAAGAACCCTTGCTATCCCATACTAATGTGGTGCACGGTGTGCTAAAGATTGCTGAAAGCAATCAAACTATTCTAGAATAATTTAAATTTTGGGTTCTGGACCATCTTAGAGAATCATGATTGCGTCCTCTTTTGCTGCCCTAATCAGGACGTCGCACTAGCCGACTTTTATATGCGTTTCTCCATCCGGTTTCTTAATACCCTGGCACTGCACATTGATATGTTTAATATCAGCTACGAGGACCTGGTCCAGTTCGTATCATTTAATTGTATTATTTTTTAGTTTACTTGTATTATAATGCCTACACTACACTCTCTGGAAGTTGTCCGAACCGAAGTTACAACTGAAGTCGGCTTCGAGTAAGCGACCACACTACCATAACTTTCATATGCCGTCCGGGCAACGGCCGTGAATGATGTCCAGACAGCGGCTTCTGTCACGTACAGCTAGCGATCGAAAAATGTACCAAATAATCGCAGTTTTATTAAGTTTGTGTGGGCACTCACCAATACAATATCAGTGAAAACTTATCGGTCGTAAATATTAAATTTACCCAAAATCTTTGTCGGCCTTTGAAAAATGCCATAAGGCACCACATCTGTGACTATCTTAGAATTTGTCGCCATCGATTCTAAATAAGAATTCACTATGGTGTGACATTTATATAAACCGATCTAGGAAAATACATAAGGATATTCGAAACGATTTTTTTTAACAAAATCAAGTACCACTAATTATTTCATTTTATATGAAAACAAATATAATAAAGATATCTGTTAGAAGAATATACTATCAAAAATATAATTAATCCCTTTTGGTGCCCTAAAATATTCAAAGATGTCAGTAAGAGTCTGTTGAAGTCCCCGATAAGCATGTGGTATTATAACTTGACCACGTGACTACGATGCAGCGCTCGTGTTGACCGTAGGATGCCTACGCGCATACTAAAATTGAACCGAGTTACTCGTTCAATCTCAGTTTGCGAAAAACCATATCATTATCTCTCTCACTGACGTCAGTTAACACGCGAGAGAGTAAAAGGGGAAGTATCTCACCGCTCGCGCTCGAAAGAGCAGCTCCGACTTCGGTTCCTTTGACTTCGGTCCGTTTGGTGACAATGTTCGGAAGCGCTCGAAGCTGGCCAAGTCGACTGAATTACTCCTACTTTACCTCCCGTTCTCGGTAACCTCAGACAACTTCCGAGAGATTTTAGAGCGGGCAGAACCGAACTCGACCGAAGTAGCCCACTATATTATCCGTCCTTGGCCAACCTTGGCCAACTTCCAGAGAGTGTACTGCAGGCATAATAATACTGTGTATTGTTTTTTGATAATCGTGACTCAGATAACGATGTTCTTAATTAAATTTAAATACATAAAATAAATAAATTATATTTTTAATGGCATAAATCCTTTTTCAAACCCTTGATGAAATTATCTAATATATCAATGATTTCGGTTCAGAATTTTTCGTATTTGGATTTGGAAACGCTGTACGGCAAAAGTTGATACCTCAAATGAAGCATTTTCAATAGAGATTACGCCCACCTCATTGATCTTTTATCCTCGAGCAAGTTTCAACAGCGCAGACCTGTTTTTTTTATATATTTTCTGTACGTTAGGCTGTTGAATTGAAGCCCGAAACCTTTGAGTCGCCTCTATACATGTATAAACAATGCTAGATTACAAAAGCTTTTATATTGCTAAAATTATAATACTTATTTAAAGAAAATCGGTAACAATTATCTAAAAGTACGTCGTTAAAAACTTAAGTTAAGCGCAGTCAAAAATAATATAAAGATACAACGATTCTCTGATTAGTTACTAACGATTTAATTATTGCACTGTTTAACAATAAATTAAAAAGAGCAAAATATATTGTAGAACCTAATGGTGCCTCAGTTTTTTCATATAAATATGTACTTGTTTCTCCACAATTTGATTTATGTAATTACACTTAATGATCTGCGTTTTGCGCGGGTTGTCAAAAATTACACCTCCATAAATCGACGCAAAACAAAAGGCAAAGTTATGCGAGGTCGTGCCAAAATTACTATAGTGTTCGCATACATATGTAAACGTTTAAACCATTTTAACAAAAATTGTATACGACTATCGTGTATATAATTTTCAACAGTTTCTGCTGCAGTTTTCCTCACGCACGAACTTACTGCGTAGAAACCGACAGCTTGACAATCCTCTCTATTGAAAAGATTGTAATCTATAACTTCATTAAGCGTCACTCTAGAGAAAAAAAATTAATAGAGAAAGAAAAAATACACAACATAAATAAATAATCTAAAATTGAATTTAAATTTACTCATGTATTTAAATTACTTTATTGTAGACCAGGATCTATCAACATCTAAAGGAATTGTTATATGAAAGATACCAGTTATACAGTTTAATTCTAAAATCCTTAAGAGCTGGTAGCTATATTATATTGTTGAAGAATTTAGATCCAAGAGATTGTGATTATTGCGAGAGCAACATTATATTCCTAGCGATTTACTTTTGACTTGCCTTCGCTATAGCAATAAATATGTCACACAAAAATCAGCACGATAGACCGGTGCTATAGATATGATACCTAAGAGACATGAGTTCGAATCCCATATGCACCAATATGTTTTTTAATTTCTATAGCGTTTGAGAGATCGGAATTAGAAATTATTATTGAATTAAAAAAAAATGTTTAATGTTTATTATCGTTTTAATGATTCTTTCAAGAATTTAGATATGCATATTCCAAAAAGTCAAATATTTCTAAAGTGAAATGTTGACACAATATAATATGTATACAAACAAAGTATCTTTTCTTTGATAGATACCTATATGAAAAAGCTAGGAATTTTACAACGACAAAGACAACATCCGTGCCCATTCTGAAAATTGCACCTGAACTCTTGTTATTTTCAAAGTCTTTTCACCTGTTCAAACAAGAGTTTCCGAGAACCAATAAGTCTGAATCATTTTCAACCAAAGTTTGACAATGGCTGGTTCGAAGGACTCGGACGCCCACGAGCGGATTATATGATATTCAACCCGGACCGGTAAAGACTTGCTCGGAGGTTGTCTTCTGAAAACTACCAAATCGAGAACAGAAATGATTTTTCAGTTTTTTTCGCAACAATACAATCATCGTGTCAATCCGCCCACATGCGCCATTACTCATTGATTGCATCCACTTGCTATTTATATTTGCATTATTATATTTAGAATGTGCAATACTTTTCAGAACGAATCCATAGTTTGCCAGAAATTATCTGCTGAGCGCATAGACCGCTTGGCCGCAGTCCAAGGCAGCAGACACTCAAATATTGCATCACAAAGAAGAGGAACGACCTTTAGAATTATGCAAAACTAAGATGATATCTACGGAAAATGTTTGAAATCGCAGAATCCGAAGCGCATCATATAAATATATAATACAAACACATCTGAAACTGGATCGAAAATAACAACTAATCAAACAAGAAACACGAGTGGCTAATTAAGAAAGCTATTCAGAAATAATGATGAGCAAAAGTAGACCCGTTGGATTAACAAACCTGTCTAGTTTAACATTATAATTCTATGAAAACCCATTTGAGTACTGTTTGCACTGATGTGGGTAGAAAACATTAACCTTTCACACAGCCGATTTTGCACAACAATATTTTACTACTAGCATAAATTACTTTTGATATTTTACAGTAGGGTGTTGTATATTTAAAATTATTCAAACTCCAAAACTTCGTTAAATAGTATGTTTTACACTCACACAGAATTTCGTATGTCTTCTCAACTAAGCACAACACTCAAAAAGAGTAATTAGAATATATGACAAAACATTTTTAATTCGTAAAGTCAGTGTGTATTGCCAGTAATTACTCTAGTGCTTGAATTTTCTCTTATTTATTTTTCTCATATATAATATTATAAATATATTATTATACTACTGTTTATGCAAAACGATCGATTAGCATGTAGCATGGCACGTGAAGTCGTTGACACGTGACGGTGAGTCAAATGACAAGTCTCCGCGGCCAATATGGAAAACAAAGACCAGACCAACGAGTTTTGACAAGACTCGGTCAGATTTGTAAAAATCGTACGTGTTCGCACCAAAATGGCGAATGAATACCTACAACAGAACAAGTAATACACAACAACTGAAACGTGTGTTAACGGCTGAAAAATTGAAAATAAGGTCAAGAATAACGGCTAAGATGTATGGACTTGGATCAGTCACGAACCGAAGAAGGACATTGATGCATATGCATTATAATCTTGATAACTGATCTAACAATAGATTATTCTAATTGTAAAACCCATAAAAAAATTGGCATTCTCAACCATTTACAAAATTATCACTCATAATCGCATCGTCCGGGATCAAAGCGATAATTGAACACTCTAGTCGTCTAATTATCTTTAATTGCGAAAACGTTTCATAATAACTGATCGGGCGGCTTTTATTTTCGCTCGTGTTTGTTTTTCGGCAACAAAACGGAAGAGGAGCGAATTGGCAAGCGGTTGGGTTAAATTTAGTCTTCATCCTTTGCCCAGAGCTCGGGGCAGAGACGATCGTCTCGCCCATTTCCTCTTTCTCCTCATTGAAACCGGGAGAGCTAGACAGATCCTTGTCTCAGTGCGAGAAAGAAGGGAAAAGCCAGAGGCGACACGTGAACATTTCTTTATTTATGGTAGAACGTTTGCTAATTATGCACGCTGTATGACCAAAGTGGACAGAGTGCGCCGAACTGGGCAGGGGTCTTCAATAATTAATAAAACATAATATTACATAATCAAATTGAATAAAAATAATAGAGCAGACTTATCATGAACATTTATGAAAACCACACTCCTCAGTTTAATGAAACCGATGAAAGATTAAATTATTTTTTTTACATTTAGAGGCCAACGAATTTTAACATAATAATATTATATTAGTAAGCACTAAGCTTCAGTTAAAAAAATACGATATAGATTCAGTAAAAGATTTTATTATTTTGTCTGAAAATCAAGTCATCAAGTTGTTATCTGACATAAATGTGGTTAAGATATATAAATGTAAATTACAAAATTAAATAATTATGAACATTGTCATAATTTATTCAGAGGTAACTTTAACGACCATTCGAACACGTAAAGAGAGTTCAATCCGTGTTTGAAGTGGATTTCACAACAATGGAAGAGAGATCTCATGACCAAATAATCGCGGTAATAATTGGAAATATCGCACAGAAGAGATGTTACTCACCAATAAGTACTGCCAAATAAACTACTCTTAATTTTAAACGACGCGCGCTAGACAGTACGTTCTACTTTTCAAACATTACTATTGTTCTTTGACTCTCTGGTAACCGATCGCCGGAGTGTGTCTAAGAAGCGATGCAATTATCTCACAAACGTATATATCTGCGATTAGGCAGCTTTTATAATGAAGCAGCATTATAAAAGATGTGACACTTGATCACAAAAATGAGAGTTACAGCAGTAGAAACGAGTCAGGATACTGCATTGACATGAGACATCAGCGGATCGTCCCAATCACAGCCGAAATCTCTGATTTCCATGACCTGTCATCTAAATTGCTCTGTATATGTGGTGAGCTATATTCGGCTCTGTATATGTGGTAAGATATATTTTATTATATAAAATTTAATGACATGCAAGGCATAACTTAAATTATTAATAACACTTAAAGACTTGCAAGTTTTAGTGCCTATAATAATTGTAATAGTGTTTTGTTAAAATATTTCTGGCGCCTTTAATTTACAATGCTTTTAAATGAATATTTTTTTTATTTTTACTCGCTATTTACTGTGTAATCAATAGATAAAACGCTATTTTATTGTCATAAATTATAGATAATATCACAAATTTGTATTTTTTACACGCTTCATAAGTATAGGAAGATATAAATATGGTATTTAATAGGTCACCAATGAATTGTACTAAAAATGGTACCTTTGTGGAGTAGGCGGCACAGGATTAAAAATCAGGGTCCATCACTTTTTTTTCGTTTATAAAAAATATGTAACGTCTATATTATTTTTTTAATAAATGTTTATTAAAAGCGCGAAAGCGAAAGCGCGTGTGTATATAAATTACTTTTATGAAAAATGCGCAAACTATAGATCAAAATATTGTAACACTTTTATGGCAAAAATGGTAGTTAACATGTTATAAATTTTGACAAAAGTGGCAAATAACACGTTCTTGCTATAAGACATAAGCAACAATTGTTAAAAAGCTACAAATACTTGCGCCATTCAATGTAAAAGACAATTAAATCAATTTTTCCATTCTATTGATAAGATAATGAACGAAGAAGGAATTTCCCGAAACATAAATTACCACAGAACAAATTATCATGCTGCTGAATTTGAATAAACTAAAACTGTATAACGAAACGCAGTTTGTTGAAAAGGCATCGAACAAATCTGATATTGATGCTACGATCCTGATTAATTCCTAGGAATTTGCCTCGTCGCTTCAATCGGTATAAACTCAACCACAACAATACATAAGTTACAAGAATTGTCTTCATAAATAAATTATTCTCTTTGAAGAATTTTATATTATAAATAGTTGAAGGATACGATATAATTAGGAAAAAACCAGAGAAGCCGAATCGAAAAATTTTAATTTTATAGAAAAATTATCACTTGGTTGAGTTGAGAGTCCCTGTGTGCTATGTACGCATCCGGAAGAGACAAAAAAGGCACAACAACAACATGGTTTTAAATTTCATAGCGTGGCACGAGCCATTATTTTAATCGCGCCGGCGTTGAATGAAGCACTTTGAGACGGCAATTGTCAGCACTTGACGAATTTATTTATTTTTTTACATGAAAAAGACTGCCTGGCCTCGATTGGTTACGATGACCGATCATTGTTTAGAAATATAATAGCCGTTTTGGAAAGATATTTGCAGACTATATTTTATCTACAAATTTAAGCTGCATACGAAAGAATGGGAATACTGAGCACATTTTTTGTTGTTTTATTTTGCCATCGGCTTTTTGCCATTTTGCTACTTAATTGTGTATATTTATAGTGGGTCTAATTTTCTTTAATATTTTGGCGCAGATAATCTCAAATCGACAGTATCACAAATCAGTGGTTTTCAATCGCCCAAGATACGTCATTTTAGCTATTTCCAGAGAGAGAGTCGTTTTTATACTATTTTTATTTCATTAATATTCATAGTATTTCATTAAATGATATGCATTTTTCTGGCTAAATTCAAGGAAAAACAAATGTCCCTATCTGCCCCCCCCCCCCCCTCAATTGACGTTATTCTGGTAACACTGGCGTGATGGGCACTTTCTGTTGGCATATTTGGACGGATGAGCAACAGCCGGTGCGTACCTCGTGCACCGTTTATATAGCATGTAATTGTACTGTAGCGGCTCAATCTGTCTATAATTGCCACTCATCACCATCCGTCAGCAAATATCTACTGGTGAAAATCTATTTGAACTTCACTAGTGAAAATATAGCTTAACACTGAAAAATACACATTCACTGTAACATTCATACATCACATGTAAATAAAGAGTTTAGAATCAGAAACATCTGGTTTAAAATCAGATTTAAAATCAGATTCATAGTATTTAATTAAATAACATGCATTTCTTGCTAAATTCAAGGGGGGAGGGCTATATGATATTAATGCTAAGACAGCATTCATGGATACAAATGCTTTTTTTTCATTCACATTTTTTTATGATTTTTTAGCAGCAAGAAACCGTGAACACGCGTTTTCGATATTTCGATTTTTATTTAAATATACGAAGAAAACGCAATATGCATTTGAAGCCATACCATATTTTGATGAGCCCTAGAAGTTTGCATAAATTGTATCACAACAGATATTTACACTTACAAGAGTAATTAGAAGATATAAATCTATATGTGTATAAACTGAGCAAATAAAATGTTCAGACAGTTAAACAACCAATCGGACGAGGTCAGCCGCCATAAATCGCTTCGCAAACGTAAAAACGATATAAATAAAGTAATCTCCGAACTTGAAGACGATCGTAGCCATAGCTATGTTCGAGCTAATGAATATGCCACTAAAACTGTCGATATAAATAAAGCAAAAACTGTACATCAGGAAATCTAACCGGCTGCAACCTTTGCAGCTTTTGGAAATCCTTGATGTCGTACAGTACCGGTTCAGACCGTGGAATTGTTCAAAAAGCGTGGGAAGGTCACCTCCTTCGATACAACAGCAACAATAATTCACTTTTAACAAAAATTTAAGTACCAAAAACGATACTTAAATTTTCCGAGTACCTGCCGCTGAGATAAGGCTTATCGCGTAAATGCGCTTCGGTCGCTCAATAAAGCGATTCTGAAACTATCGACAACCTTGCTTGCTCGATCGTACGTTATCAGCGTAAACGTGGACGACTTCAAAGAGCCGACAATTGCAATCATCAACCACTATGACAACATTGTAATTAATAATCGCGAACGTCTGCTAAATGAGGACTGAAGACATGTGACCCTTGACACTGATTGAGCATCTTACACAACTACAACCAGACTGAAACTCTCAAACTTTGCTTTATAGTTAAAAACTTTGAGAGTGCCTACATGAATCTATACTGAATGTAGCATAAAAATAATTAAATACAAGCGCGATAGAATAACACCTGAAAGACCTTGGTTTAAATTCCATATGAACCTTGGTGTTTTTTTTTAATTTCTATGGTGTCTGAGAGTACAGAATTATATAACAATAATTTTCATAATCTCACGGATGAATATCGTCAATGAGCTAGGTCATGCATAGTGACATATATTGATTATAAGCTATATTAATCGTTAATAATTAATAAAATTGATCACTAACGTACATACAGATTTCAGTCTATTGTCTCACAACTTATATGTATTGAATGTATTTACCCCGTTGTAATGCATTGGGCTTATGCCTGTCATGTTACAATGGAAGAATAAGAATTAATTGATTGTTGTATTTTTTAAATATACTTAACATTTTTAATTATTTATTTCATAAACGATTTAGGTTATAAGTTTTGTTAATATGTGTAGATGAACTAGTTTAAACATATCAACATAAATTTTTCCTAATTATAATTATTAATTACAAAAGACGGCTCTTTTGAGGTTTATGTCAAACTAAAGCTTATCGTTGATATATAATATAATATTTAAAATGCTGAATGATTCAGTGAAATATCAGTGTTTCAAAAGCCTTGTGCTTCAAATATTAATTTTGACACACATCTAATTTATTTAATTACACAATAAGCTGTTGAAAAGCACTTGCAAAAAGGACCGAAACTACCTGTACAACGCGATGGTCGGTACCAATATACGCAAAATATAGTCTAACTAGATATTTATTAAACAATTACAAATATTGGCTTAGTCAAACGATCGAAAATGTTGGAGCTCCTAAAATCATTAAAGGTATATAAGTTTAAACATGGCGAAATACACAAAAGTTCAGACGAACTTTTGTGTATTCAAAGCACAAAAAATGTCAATTATTCTGTTCTTAACTTTTTTAATACAAGTCAGTAGCTATATTATGCTGCTGATGAATTTTGATTCAGCAAAACGATGCAATGGAACACATATATGGTAGAGGCAATGATCCTGACGTACTTCGCTATTGCAATAAATAAGTTACATAGACAATAGCCTAGTTTGATAGGAATTGACGTGAGAGTTTAATACTTCTCTTATTCAAGAAACACACAGAACACAGATGTTTAAACATATCTATCGACAAGTAATAAATGATCAAAACTTTCGTATACATTTTCAGTATATCACTATAAAAATGTATATTATTTATATATGTTTTAAATATTATTTTAATACTTTGCAGCTCTTTGAATGAGCCGCTGCACTACATGATCTACTTTATTTCAATCGACTTCATAAAAATGGTTAATCGATCCTTCGAACGTGCCATTCTTGCGGTCGCGATAAAAAATGCGATCACTTTTCATTGCAATCCGTGCAAAATCCACAGTCACGTTTGACATTCACTGATGCATTGTCAGCCGTAAAGATGATCATTACGACTGGCGATTCCGAGAATTGCAGAAACTGTTAACCTAAATTTGCTCTGTGTAACTAATGGCGCCGATCATCCTCGACGTTTTATAACGTACACCCATACATAATACACGTACATTCCGAAGGCGTTTTATGCCATGGCGATAATGGCGATTCTAGGAAAACCGATAGCAGTAACACACTTAATTGTCCCAATCGAAACCAATATGAAACCGAATACCACGCCGAGGCGCTATTAGTTATGCACATTCCAGATTCTAAATTAGAGCGACGATGCCGGGGCAAAAATAATCCGAGTTCAAAGGAGCGTTGACCAGTCGGTGGTTATGGAGTTTGTAAAACAATATGATTTATTGGCAACGATTCTGGTGCCGAAGTAGAGACATTTTCATCCAATCTTTTTCCGATTTAATTGCCTGGCCGAAAGTATGTCAGTCGGACTCGAGAATTTGGAAGCAATGCCATTTTGCGGTGGTTACTCGAGCACAAATAGTAGGAAATGTTTATTTTCGTATAAATTGGATAATAAATCTTGGTGGTCCGAGTACGAGTGGTGTATTTCTACCGTATTCGGTGACGAAATTTAATGTAAATACATATTGACATTTCCTATTTAAAGTAAATTAAATTCAACATACTAAAATAAAAGCTTCAACAAAAATTATAATTAAAAGTCTGAAAAACAGCAAGCAACAATTATTTTACTAAAGAAATCTTTGAAATAAGTGTGGCATCATAAAAGTATATAGATCTTATGACGACAATACAAACTTAAGAAGTAACCAAAAATAATTAAAAATAAAAAGCAATATAAGTAGCATTCAAGCAGAACATCAGATCAACCTTTAAAGGCAAGCTAAGATATTGTGAAAGGTAATAATAATGAATTATGTTTAATTACAGTTTTATCATCAGGAAGACGGTTACTGTGAAAATGTCAACAACCATCTAACCATCAGGTTAAGAGAAAGGAATGAAAAATATTGAGCACTAGCGAATTGAGTGATAATAATTAATACTATCCACTTGAATATTTTTTTTTAGTGTGATATAAAAAAAATTTTCAAAACAAATTTTCTATAAATAAAAAAGCCATTTATGAGTAAATATAAACTATTTAAAAAAAATTGTAGTAATTGATTAGCAAAATTTAGGTTACAACGTGGATATCTCTAAGCTAGAAAAATAACCAAAAAATTCGTGCTACGCGGTAAATTAAAATAAACTGTATTATATTATATTTGCAGTATAATTTAACTATATGTTTTCATTAGATCAATTTGATCATTTTTAATAGTTAATTTTTAAATACCTTCTTTAAATTTGAGTTTTAGTAAAAAATATAAGTTTTATCTCTTATATAATGTTTTTATTTATTTATTAAAGGAAGCATCAAGAAGCATCAAAAAATAATTTGGGCTTAAACTTTAGAGCGGAAGTGTACATATGTAGAGAGAAAAAATTACAATACATAAAACATATATAATAATCAACTAAAACAGTGAAAGAGGCAATGTGATAATAATTTCCATAACCGTACCTCGAGAATTAAAAAAAAAACACTAATGCCCTGTGTTCTTACACATAACGTTACCACGCCTCTGAAAAACCGACTCAAATAAACAGAAATTTAAAATCACGTGATGATCAAAATAAAAATATATAAAAATAGCCATATAGTTTTTGTGCACTAAATGTTAAAAATAAATTCTTCACAAAGTACTGCTACTGGCAGAATTATCAATTACAGCTTTTTAAAAATATAATAATGTTAAAGATGTGATTTTTTACACCCTTAGGAAGATTCCACTGGATATTTTCCAACGTGTTTTTCCCCCTAAACAAGGGAAAGAGAAAAACAGCTATAAATACAGATTATGTAATAAAGGAGTAAAAAAAATGCTGAATAATTAAAGAAGATCCACTACAATTAACATAAAATGTTTAAATATTTATATAACAATGTAACTTAATATGAGTGAGTATTATAATGGATAGTGCATCGTTACACATGTGTTCTATTAAGCATTGACTCTAAATATTGCATTGTTATGTATGGTCAATATTGCTATAACATTATAATTAAAGCAATTATTGTATTGTTACTTCTATTGACTTACTCTTTTTGAGTTTCCAGTTGTTATATATGTTTTGCGCTGTTTCGACGCTGCGCTGTTTTGTCTGCGCTGCTTTGTCGGCGCTATTTTGTTTTGACGGGAAACCATACCAGATAAATCCTAATTTTGTTCAATTAATTTCGCGTCTGGGAGTTTAGATCTAATGATTGTTATATTATAAGGATGGAATAGACTAATAACTCTGAGGTTGTACAATCCCAAGCAGCGGCACTCGAATTTTTATTTAAAAAATGCGCTATTATTAAATAAAATTGCCTCAGATGCAGTGACATATATTGGTTATAAATTATATTGCACAATAATTTATAAGTATTAATATAAATATCACCGATTGTAGGTATTCATAATATCTGATTGACTTACTCAGTTGGTAGAGTCACCCCGCTGTAACGCATTAGGCTTACGCCTGTCAGGTCACAATGGAAGATTTATTAAGAATAATAAATAAAAAAAAATTGTAATTCCGAACTATCATCACAAAATCGGGTTTCCTAGATTTTTCTAATCAAACAGTTTGATTGTAAGCTAAAAAAATAGTTCATAATTAATCAAATTAAATTTAAAAAAATAAAGTCACTGATTTTCAGACGTGTCTGGTGATAAATAAGTTAAATAAAATTGAATCAAGTCATGCATAGTGACATAGACTAGTGGTAAAGTCGGTGACTAATACATAAAAGACGTGGGTTCGAATCCCATATGAACCCTAATGTTTTTCAATTTATATCAGTATAAGTGATTATTATAAAATTATAATTCCGATCGATCATCACAGATTAGATGTTTCTAATCTCATAATAATTGAAATAAATTGTACTAGGTTCTGCATTGTGACATATATTATATGTAAAACTGTATTAATGATTTATAATTTAATTTACTTATAGATAGGTCTGGTTCGAATACCATATGAACTCTAGTGGTTTTTTTATTTGTATCGTGCCTGACAGATCGGAATTAGAGATTATTAAATAAATCACAAATTACGATTTCCTTGATTTTCATAACCTCACGGATGAATATCGTAATGATTTTTAAAAAAATGAGCTAGGTCGTTCATAATGCCATATATTAATAAAATATATGTTATTGATTTATAGACTTTGATTTCAGTCTGGTGTTTCACCGCTGATTGTGTTTACCTCATTGTGACGCATTGGGCAAACGCCTACTATGTTACAACGTAAGATTAAAAAAATTGTCTACAAGTGTTTTGAATATATTGCACGATTTTGGGTTTAGTATATATTGTTTTTGGATACCGTTTCTGGATATATAATATAAAAAAAAATCATCAGCAAAATCCCAAAATACTATTACTGAAATCCTCTTTTCTCTATGTTTTATGTACTTACGAAATAGGTATGTTTTTATTTAATTACTATTTATAAACAATAAAAATAATGCTAATTCAATAAACCAAATTGGACTTCAAATAGTGCACAGTAGGAAATTTGTATTGAATAAATGAATACAATGGAGAGGGCAGGTAATCCAAGTGTTAAAAGCTAATCGCTAATGGATTTAAAATTTAGAAGGCAGGTATATCAAAAAATCTTTAAATTCTTTTGATGTTTTTCGCAGAAATCCTGATTAAATAATTATCAGAGAACCTCATCAGTGAAGAACTTTAAACCTATCAGATAAGATAGTGCATTTTAAAGGTGTTGACAAAAACCGAAAGAGCCTGTTTATACTTCTTAGCACCTCTATATTTCTAAACCGAACTGTAACGGTGCAAAAAAACTATAATACCAATCTCTTTTTTTATTTATCGACAGGTAGAATCCCTGACCCAGACCTCGAAGGCACATGGAAATTTGCTACTGGATACCGAACGAGTTATCGTCGTTTGACTCAGCCGGATCGTCCGTCCGGCTTTCACTTCATCGAAAAAAATGGAACCTTCTATACAAAATTGAATCTAGAATCCGCTATTGCCAAATCGTTACATCAGGTTGTTGCACGCCGAGCTTCAGGGTCACGAATGGCCAGGTATTTTGTGTAAATCGCACAATACGCTTCCACGACTTTGAACGAAGGACGTACAGGGCAAGGTGAAGATAAAAAATAAGTGTATTGCAATTAGCGATTTGTGCCAGACCCGCGCCGATTGTGATTTATTGTGTTTTTTTTTTAGGAATTGAAGAACCACTTTTGTTGGGTTATCTATAGTTGCTTACGTGTTTGAACACTGTAATGGCGCCACTTTTGACGATTTTTCGATAATAAACGATAATCCAAAGCAAACAAGAGCTAACGCGTCACATATCCTACTTGCGCACGAAGCGTGCGTTATACTTAAATTTAACAAAAAATGTGCACAAAAAAAACAGGAATATACAATAAAGAAAGAAAGCAAAATAACAACTGTATAAAATGCTATTTTAATTATACAATATATCATTGTGAATTAAAATAAAACAAAAACATGAAATCCTCTTCAATGACTAAAAATCAAGGCTATTGTTTTTCATCTTTAGATTCGTTAATTTAAATTCTGTATTAATTATTTTTAGTACCGGTAGTTCGTGCATGTTAATTTAATTTGTATTGTAATTTATTAGAAAATAATAGAAAATTAACTAGCAAAGAAAAAATAACACAATAAATAGGATATCTCGCATTTTTTGTTGATTGGATCATTGTTACACGTGCCTTAGAACCACCACAGTATATATTAATTTCATAGATAAAAAATAAATGTTTTTTTTTATAACATCAACTTTAAAATATAATGTTTGTATATAAATATATATTATATTATATATGTCTCTTATGAAAAATGTTAAAAAAAATTATATAATACATAATCCACTAAGCACTGAATAAACATCCATAAATAAAAAATATTGTTGTAGTTATATATAAAGGATATAAGACTAAAGTAGTTTATTTTAAAATGTATATTTAGTACAGCCTTTTATTTACTTTTAAGCATAAAATATTGTTGAGTCTGTGAAAGTTTTTTTGATTTCAACGTCTTAAAAATATCACGCCTTCCTCATTTTACGGCACCTAACGCGTATTTTTTCAATAGTTTTAAAGGTCATTTCTAGACACCACTTAAAGTGGCATTTCACCCCTCATTGCAAAAAAATCCTTTAGAACAGATGAAGCGACTCACTAGGATTTGACACGGCCATTTTATACATACATTGGAAGCACAACGTTGCTTAGAACGAGGTCTAGTCAAGTTGCAGTGTTGCCAAGTAAAACAAATAAAATTCGCTTTCAATTTTACTAGCTTTGAATCTCTCGAATATCTTAGATAATTGGCATTACTTCCGTAAAATTATCTAAATTTAAATCGTTAGCGTGCGGCCTTTAAAATCCTCAATGTCTTGCATTAAACAGATTAGTCAAGCTTTTTATGTTTTGCAAAATTAAATAAATTATTTAGAGCGTTCAGAATATTACTTAACTGTTCAATGAAACGCATCAGTTTTTGTAGATGTTTAACTGCATCGGCTAATGAACGTATGTTATTAATATTCTATCGACCTTGATCGCAACACATCAAAACAGACTCCCATCGTCACACTATCAATATTTATCCAGCGCTTATTTACTGAATCGAATACCATTTCCATAACAATCGCCGAATAAGTACTCTCTCAGACCGACACATTGACACACACCTAGCAACACGAAAAATTCAATTTTTCAATTACTCAATCATAATGGCGTTCCTACACAGATGGCACTCGAGATATTAGCTCCTCGCCAAAGGGAATGCATCAAGAAGACGTGCCTAAGGAATTCGAAGAATGCGAGACGAATTATGAACACCATAAGACACCTTGAAACGCTTCAATAAAAAAGAGCCATAAATATATGTACATACCTTCGAATTGAACTGGAACTTGGTTCGACCTGGTGGCAACGGTACTGACTGCGACGACATGCTGAACTTGTTGGCTACCATCACTGTCTGAACAATATCGCTGAAGCGCTTTCAGCGATTTATTTTTCACTCACACACTATTCACTCACATATGATTTTTTTGTTTGTTGTTATAAAACCGCAGATTATACTTTATCGATGTAAATACTCTCAGTCCTCGCGAGGAAAGACATGGATGTAAATGTTAGCTCGCCGAGCAATGCGATGCAAACGAAGGACCGCGCGAAACTGACTCGAAGCAACAAAGAACGATGCTTTTATAACTTCGACGGCTTCTCTCTCTCCCCGCTTCCCCGCCTACCTCAACAACTCTAAACTGAAAAGCTATCTGTGGAGCTGAAACGGTGGGCCGTGCGCAAGGTTCTATATCGAATCTTATCGATAGATGTCGTTTGATAGCTACGTTATCGATTAATGGATAATTCATAACACGGTTAAACGTATACTACAATTTTATTGTTCATCCAACAAAAGAATTAATTTTAAATATAAATTAAATATGATAGCCGTTAACGAATAAATCACAGTTTTTAAAATTATAATTCACAAATGTAATAACAAATAGAGACATTAAAAATTAATAATAATCTCTATGATGTTATAATTAAAAAAACACATTTTTTTAGTAAATCGCATTATTTTTAAAACAAAAACAGTCTATATTATTTATTGAATAACTCATTTTTGTTTTTTTTTATATTATAGTATTTGAAAAACCTTTTAAATAATAAAAATAATTGAATGGTCGCATTTGGTTATAATCTTAATTTAATAAAATAAAGAGAGTAAATTTAGGAAGCAAAGAAATAACGAGAAATCAATAACAGCACCAGTTGAATTATATAAATTTAATGTTTTTATAGATTGCATTATCGATAATTTGACAACTGGATTTAATGCAGCAATATAAATAAATTATACATTCAGTTTCATGTGGTTATTCCTAAAAGAAAATCTAGAAAAAAGAGTCTCGAATCTATTCCAAAAATATTTAAAAAAAAATGTCATTCCAGTAAAATTATAACGAAATACATTTTCACCAATAGATATATATTTTTATCTTTAAAATATATATTATCTGGCAAGTGCTAGTACAATTATATGATTTCAACTTTTCTATATGTAGTAATAAATATATTTACATACATATCATTATTTATTTACATCCGATGTTACAGTGAATGTATATTTTTAGGTAAAGTTATATTTTCACTAGTAAAGTACAAATACATTTTCACCAGTAGATATATATTTCTACTAGCAAAAATATAATTTAACTAATAGGCGCTAATATGCTGCTCTAAAATGTCTATGAAGCTCCATTTGACAATTGCAAAACGTCCATTTGCTGTTCAAACCCAAACCTAACGTAATGAAAGTTCTTAAACTAATTATAGTTTTAAGTCCAAAATACAAACTAAACCAACTCATCTCTCAGGGGTAAATAAGCGGAAGATTAAATACAAACAGACATCGCATCTCACATATTGCTCCATAGTTTGTCTGTATTTCAATATTATATTATACTATGTTTTAAAAATATGATAGCTATACTATGGACTTATAATATAAGAGGGTTGATCAAAGTATATTCAAACCGAATTTTGATCAATAGGAGAGCACAAAAATAATCATCAATTCTCAGAAGTCAAAAATCTTCAGTGTTTTAATTGGTATTTTAATAAAATCAATAATGGTGCATTTTAATAAAAAAAATCGAATCTGCTGCGGGGACACGAACTCGCGCCTTATGGGTTCTCATTTCAGACCTTCCGGACTACGTCATTCTAGATATGTACATGAAAGTAATGTATGAATAAAATATTTTTTATTTTTTTACTAAATTTATTTTTAATGAAATAATTTTGGCTATTTTTAGTTTTTTAATTGATTTATAACATACTAAAAAAACCGTACATTTTATTTAATTCCCACTAGAAACCCTTCGAAAAATATTATTATTGAAAAAATTAATACACCTCAGCATATGTATTATATGATATTTAATAAATCTTAAAACTAAATTTGTATTAAGCATAATTTTTAAGCAGTCAAAGTATCAAACAATGAATGACGCATATGTGCGTTTCCGGGCATTAACAATTTAAGAGATTTTTGAACAAAAAAAGTGTCGCTTATTTTTCCATTAAAATACATTTTTCATAAATTATACTTAAGCCTTTCACCACGACTGATTTTTTTAATTAGCAACCCTGATTCGCCATCTAATTTTAAAATAGCTAGAGAAAAAAGTAAATGGATAAAATATTCTATAATATAAATTTAAACAAATACAAATACATACATAATTACATACATATATAAAATTTAGCAGTTTTTAAAGATACGAAAATTGCTGGAGTTTTAATAAGATTTAATAAAAAAAATTAAATTATGAAAAATGGCTCTTTACCTTGTAAAGTTTGTAAGCCTGTCCGAACTGCATCTGGATAATCTATCAGATACTTTCAATTTGGAACATACGAGAATTCATATTAATTTGACCCAAGCGGAGTTACGCCGAATATCGACCGAATAAACAACCGCTTCCCATTTGACGTCAATTCTGGTTCATTTACGATCTCGAAAAATACAGAGTTCGGCTTAATCTTTGGAGACGACTGGTTAAGAGCACAAATAATTACATAATTATTTAATAACTTTTATAAAAATTACTCTCTGACAAAAATATTTTTTTTTTAGGAAAATAAATAATATAGTTTTTTTTCAAAAACCTTAATTTCAGTTAATTATAAAAATAATTTCAGTTTGAACTTTTTTAAATTTTGTAGAATAATTTAGTATTATATTTATAGAGATTATTTTATATTTAATTTAATACGTCACTGAGTATTTTTAACGAAAAACATCGGTTTGAAACACTAAAATATTTTAGTTGCTTTTAAATAACTTTCTTCTGTAAACGATGAAAATTATGTAATACTAAAACTCTATTTGAATGTACATATATATGTTTTAAACTCAACGTTTATGATGAACTTCAACCTTTGGTTTGAATGGTTTACTATACTATCTTATTTATATAGCTGAATATAAATATAACTTTTTAAAACTTGTTTATATAATTTATATATAGATAAACGAAAAGCAATACTTGTATTGTAAATATTACACACACATTTTCTTATCTAAAGTATAATTATACTATAAATAACAATCAATTAAATAATATGTAATTTAAATAATTATACCATATATTTTAAATAAATAACAAGAACCCAAAAACTTTGTTTTATAATAATAATATACAATAACTTCCTGCTTAATTAAAAACAAAGCTAAATGACATTTCACACATTATTGGCAACGTTTCGGACAGATTAAATAATTTAATTTATCTAAATTATAAAGTACAAAAGCTTGGAATTCGTCCAAAATATAAAGTATATTGCACATCGCATTGTTCGCATTATCATATCAATTTCAACACAATATTATGCGACTTTCCAACTTGACTGCTTTGAGCTCTACCGACTACGTACGTGGGAGCAATACCTAAATTGATTTGACACACACTTTTGGAAGCGCTGTGGCGTGCGATGTTTGTCAACGATTTTCCTGTTAAGAGAAAAGACCTGCCTCTGCCGTTCTTCCGAGGTGAGGCCCTCTTCCGAGAACATTTCTTGACTGTCAACATTGACAATTTACTGCCACCCAAAATAGGAATTATGTAGTTTTGTTTGTATTTTTTTAATTTCAGATACATAGATAAGTTGGTTTGCTATTTTTATCGACAATAACCAGTATATAATAAGCCGATAATGCTGATAACACTGGTAGAAACCTAGTTACACATAATGAAAATCAGGCATATCGATAATACCGTGTAATACGACGATAATAAGAAATTTCGATTTGGTGCATAAAAATATCGTTTGTTACCGGAATTTTTTATTCGGTTTCTCTCAAATTTACAGGTACATTTTTTGTTCAATGACACTAATATTTTTAACACAGTGATAAGATAACACAATTTATTTTATATGCTATTTTTTCAATAACGTATTGGTTTTTTGAGACAAGACAAGCCCAAAAAATATGCATAACTTAAAATACCATAACTAACCCTAAATAAGTTAATCGTTTAAGTTCCAGTCAAGTTTTTCAGAAGTAGATATCAAAATTATTATCATTTTTGAGTAAAATCAATATTATTTTTAGCAAGATAATACAGCTGTTTTCTTTATTATATATATTAACTTATATACATATATCTTAATAAAGTATAATAAGTTTTTTTCTATTTAGACCTTATAATATAATCTTTTCTACAAAAACCGTGAAAATTCTTCTAGTCAAAAATCAAGTAATATTTTTCACATGTGCGTCATGGGCATATTTTTTAAATCTACTGCAATATATAGTATGTGTTAAAACATTTTATTTTCTCAAATTTTATGAAAAATATTATCGACCATGCTATTGAAATTATAGTCTTATTTTCTACAATAATTTTCAATTCTAGAAAAAATATTAAAAAACTGATAAGTGGTCGTACTTGAACATCAGGTTTTTGCATCAAATTTCGAGCACTTATAACTATTGAGTTCATTGAAAAAAGATTGGGTATCACGTTAGTTATTTTATAAAAAATATATATATATATTGCTTATATAAATCTCAGATGTAAATAAATACATATACATTTACTTATCATATTTTATATATTTATATTTATATAATATCAGTTTTACGGCTATTGGAACGCATCTGATCATAAAAATAAATATATTTATTTATTTAAATTAAATTACGACTATCGTGACCTAACAGATTACCCTCAATGCGTCACGATAGTAAAAAACAATACAAAGTATTTTTACAATACACAAAAAATATAAGGTAAAAAATCTTAAAATACTGAAATTAATGATTCAAACCAGACCAGCTCCTCGTAGCTGACATTAAACAGATCAATTTCCAACGCCAGCGTATTTAGGAGTCAGATAGCAACAGCTATAGGCGAGTTGGCTAGTGGCTCTTAGAAATTAATTTTAATATCCATTTCTGATATTTTTTAGAAGTCCAAAGGCATGTATGTCATACCTAAAATGGCTTAACCATTACAGTCCAAAGGCATCTATGTCACGCCAAATAAGTTTTCTATTCTTTGAAGCAATTTTAAAAGACTTGATGATAAAATTTCCATTTATATTTATTTCATTAGTTACCAAGATATACTTATTAAAATATTACAGTAAAAAGATTTAGTAATTTTCAACCATTTTACTTGAAATTGTTAAATTACTAAAATTCGTCGTAAAATCTTTATCCATAGATGGATTTTTGAAACAATTTTTTGACCAGCAGTTACGTGTAAATTGTTATCCATGGTTTGTTTTAACAATTATATGATTTCTACTTTTCCATACGTAGTAATATATACATTTACGTACGTATCATTATTTATTCACATGCCATGTATAAATGTTACAGTGTAAAGTTTTTAGGTAAAGTTATATTTTCACTAGTAAAGTCCAAATACATATTCACCAGTAGATGTATATTTCTACTAGCAAAAATATAATTTAACCAATAGGCGTTAATATGCTGCTCTAAAATGACTATAAAACTCAATTTGACAGTTGCGAAACGTTCATTTTCTGTTCAAACCCAAACCTAACCTAATGAAAGTTCTAAAACTAATTATATTTTTAGATATTTTATTAGGTCAGGTCCAAAATATTTCTCTTAGAGAAAATAAGTGCAAGAAGTAGTACAGAAAAACGTCGCATCTCGCATATTGCTCTATAATTTGTCTGCACTTCGATAATACTCTATGTCTTAAAAATATGATAGCTATTCTTACCGATATTACTAAAGAGGGCTAATCAAAATATATTCAAACCGAATTTTGGACAATAGGAGGGCGCAAAAACAATTATCATTTTTCAGAAGTCAAAAATTCACGTCAAAAGCAATAAAATCGTGTTGGCACCGTCGCAGTGGGAACGCTCGGTAACGAGCGTTCCCACTGCGACGGCGACGGCACGATTTTATTGCTTTTGACGTGGATTTTTGACTTCTAAGAATGGATAATTGTTTTTTGCACTATCCTATTGGGCAAAATTCGGTTTATATGCTTCATTCTATTCTCACTTATTGTAAAACGTAATATATATTGTGATAAAAATTTTCCACTGTGAAGGCGACTGCATGATTTTATTGACTTTAACGTGGACCCCCTCCCTTAAATTTGGTTGGAGAAATGCATGTCATATGATGAAATACTATGAATATTAATGAAATCAAAATATTAAATAAACGACCAGTGACTATCTAACTTTTTCTCCTCTCCCCCTGAAAATTTTTGAAACGATGTCCGTGCATTTGACACTTTGAGCACGCGTGATTATTGACAGGTGTCTGATTTACAGTGAAAAACTCGAATTAAATTACTCTGTATAAGGGGCAATTTATTTTTACAAAAAATATATTTAACTAGTACAATTAGTTCTAACATAAGCAATAAGAAATACGCAAGGGAGAAGTTGAAACATATAAATGAACGAACAATAATAGTATAGTATCTGCATAGAAGGACAAAAAAAAGTGTATTATGTAAAAAAAAAAAGAAAAACAAAAGAGATATTTAAAAACGTAATTCAAAATTATATCTCTATATGTAAGATTGAACCTATACTTCGTTTCATTTAACAGTCAACAATAAAAGTTGTCATATACGTTCCAACTATGTACTTCATTGTTATTCCTACACTTCACGGACCTCTTCAAATTGTTATCGCTATACACAGTACGTAAATGATAACGATTGATAAATTATTGATTTTGATAGCTTACAACTTTCACTATTTCAACATTAAAAAATATAATAACATTTCTAATTACTATAAATTTGTATAAAATATAGAAAGGGGTAATGATAAGTACATCGAACGTATATTCGCATATTATACTTTAGAGCAAATTGGTGGGGGCGTACACCCAAAGTTGTCATCTCTTTATCATTTATGAATAATGACGAAATGGATAGACCTAGAAGTGACTCTAGAAGCTAAGAAAATTTATTGAAACATTCATAACAATAAGATCCATCATCGACACATAATATAATGTAATAAAAAACATTTGTAAGTTTTATAAAGATGTTAAAAATCCCACAAAAGCTGTTTGATGGACCTAAATTATTTTCTTGTATATATATTACTTGCCACGTTTCATTTTCCCCTTACCTGGAATATTGCATACTTTAGGGCCTATGTAGATTATGACAAAGATAGTAACTCAAATGCATTTTAAAATTTTCGCTCTATATGGTTTGAAGCACGCACAACTATATCTGATTAACTAATGTCTCACGTGAACCTAACTTTCTTCAATCAGAAAGTATGAGTAAAAATATGATATTATCTACATCCGTGAATGTTCACACGTATATTATATCAACGGTGAAAGGATAAAGGTAAATGCGTATACAACCTTTCGATTGACGCGTTTAACGGTTAACATGATTCAAATTTAACTCGCCGTGTTACATAACACCGAAACGATATTGTAACACAAGGTGTGCCTGTCAAGACCTGTCCAATTGACGAGTACTCGTCTTCGTCGTGTTTTTTTCGATTCTGTTTGGAACACGGCCACAAGAAAAAAATGCGTGGGTGCAACACGTTTCTGCACGAATCTGTTTTAAAACACACTCAGTTCGTTGTTTGTACGCAAAAATACGTCACGCAATGGGCGAAATAATTTCCCAAGAATCTTGTGGTTTGAGGAAAAATGAAAAATTTGTTAATCGACGATGCGCGATGAATACAGGAGTACGTTTTTAATTCGGATAATCGACTTGATATTGAGGAAATTAAATTCATATTTTATTATATCATGGGTCATATGAACTCTTAGGAATGTTTGAATATATATTCACAATCGAATAGGGGATTTTCACCGAGTTACGCATGTACCGGAAAATTCTTGCTCTTTAAATGGTTCATTACGATTTTAAATCTTCACTTTAATTTGTATTATATCTAAAATTCCATATTTCTCTAATGACTGTTTTAGGCGATTTAGAAATAGTCAAAAAAAGTTCTTTTATTTAAGAATTGTTCTTACGACTGACTGCATTAAAATCTTTAGAAAAAGTCTGATATAAAAAAATACATAGTAAAATGTATTTGAAGCATGTGAAGACCACTATCGTGTAAATGTCGACAGCTAGCTAGATTTTATGTTAAAGGGAATGATGAAATAAATTCGAATAACATGGATCTTAAGCATACATTTAAAAAAATATTTATAAAAATATACTAATATATTCATCAAATTTTAATTTATAAGTAAGTAAAATATCCAAAAATATTGTGATGCAAATACGAATTCAATTCTTTAAAAAAATATAATATATAAATAAAATAAAATCAAAAACTTTTCAATGATTAGCCCTCAATCTTTATTTTTTAAATATCAGATTTCTAAATGTAACATTAAAAAACATTTTTAGTTTGCGAGAATATTTTTTTTAACATTTTACACGATTTTTTAAATATAGTATGAATAGTTTTTGAACTTTTATACGAAACAGCTATATTTTTTTAATTTATATCAATAAACCATATAAAATAATATACCGTTTTATAGAAGAATGTTTATTTCATAGTTGTTTACTGTTTACCCCGTTCCATCGCATTGGGTTAACGCCTGTCATGTTTTAACGGAGATTCACAACAATAAAAATAGTGTTTTACTTTTTTAATAAATAAATGTTGCTTTAAAAAATACATTAAATGCATATAGATCGACAAATACCTACGAACCCAAAAAAATGAATTTTACATGCTCTACGGTTAAGCATTTTCTTTATGTGATAAGATTTATTTTATTATTATTTTTTACTTATACACTGCGATTTTCTATGAACTCAATCGGATCATTACTTAGGAAATTTTGAATTATATATGCATTACATAATTTGTTTGAATCCATCATCACGATATTTATACGTGAGATTAGAAAAATCTAAGAAAACCTAATTTGTGACGATCGATCAGAATTATATTTATATAATAATCACTAGTTCTATTATTATTAGTTTCATATGGGAGTTTAAACCCAGTTATATCAGGTATTAGTCATCGAATTACACCAATAAAAGTAAAATAAAAATAAAAAAAATCACGCTTTGAAAATTATAGTCTTAATTTAAATATGATTTAAATTTACTGTGATTTTTATTTATTGACATATTATTGATTTTTATTTATTGACACTAGTTAATGTAGTTTTTTACGCATAAAAAGGTCGGAATAGCATGGACTGTAAGGTCTTGACTGGTAAATCAGAGGCCGCGGGTTCGAACTAATATTTATAAAAATTAGGTAATAATAAAAATCAAATTTATATTTAATTATATAGATGACTTACTAATGTCTCAACGACTTACCTAATTGTTACAGATTTATTTATATTTATTTAAGGTAAAAAATAAAAATAAAATTCGACTTACACACCACGTGCATCCAAAAGAACTACTAAATCGTTTTGCATAGATAGTGATTAAATATTATCACACGAAACGGCCTGTGCATCTGTCATCCCTAAACTTTTATTTATGTGAATGTGTACACATCTAAGCCGTAAAATATTGTGCGGAGCACTCGGCCAGGTGGAATAGACTTTTTTGAAAATACGCGTTAAAAGCGCAATAAACCAAAATGCTACAAGTCCTTACGAGCCGCCAACAAGAGATTATTGTATCCAAAGACACTATAACACAAAATAAGAGTAGACAGCCAGTGGAATGTGTCACATTACAGTGTTGCTAAATCTCCATTATTATAAGAAATAGATGTAAAAAATCTAATTCCACCCCAAAATTATCACGATTGGTCACGAGTTGAAAATGC
Organism: Plectrocnemia conspersa; assembly: GCF_051122295.1. Classification (NCBI taxonomy): domain Eukaryota; kingdom Metazoa; phylum Arthropoda; class Insecta; order Trichoptera; family Polycentropodidae; genus Plectrocnemia; species Plectrocnemia conspersa. The sequence goes on along the minus strand of NW_028277166.1, from coordinate 12,632,367 downwards.
GCAGAGCAAAACAACCACATTTAGTTCAACTATAAAAAAATAATATGTAGTGTATATTATGAATAAATATACACTACATTATTTAATAGTGTATATTTATTCACTCCCAAGCGGAATTTATCCCCGTCAGAAGGTTTCATTAAAAACTTCTACCAAATACTCCCGACTTGGGATGCACGACCAGCCGCTTTCCACTTTACTTAAATCTGGGTTAAGTCCGAGATCTAGGTTTTTGACTTTTTATATATATGTGGAAACGCCTTTATTATAAATTTATTTTTAAATTCAAAGTTTCAGTTATTTCCTCTACAATTGCCAGTAACCTATTATTTGCCTCTACTGTGTATGTATGTACGTATGAGAGGTCACACGCTTCCTTGTTTGGAGATGTATGCCTATCGCCGAAATAATATCATAATATTTTTTAGTGCAATTTAAATTAAAAAGTATTTGTCATAGGTAAATAGGTATGCATAATATTCAACTGATTTTTTAAAAATAGGAGAATAGAAACTGAAAAATAATTCTTGTGATTTTGTGACGTCAAATCGCGCGTGTTAATTCAAGAACACAGATTTTTTCGACACGCTTTGAAGAACAACCTATAATATCTGGATTTTCGGATACCATAACAAATTTTCATGTTTATAAACACAAGTTTATTGAATGAGTCCGAAAGAAGATGCAGCTTCAGACTCGAGACGTACACGAATTTCGTTCGTCTGGTTATTTATCGGTGGCGCCCAAGCATGAAGGCGCTTCTTTGAGCATGACCAGAGTCGGTGTGACGACGCCAGGAAAATATTTTTAAATGCAAGTGCCATTGGACTGGCAAAGACGTTATGTAATATAATTACAGCGATATCATTAACGAATTCCGTCGAAGATGGCGCCGTTTAAACGACAAGAATATAATAAAAACTAGAAGATGATACACGTCTAACGGTTGAGCGGAGAAAATTTTCAGATAAACAAAAATTTGGCACTTGACAAATATTATAAAATTTGCTATAAGATGGCACTACGAATATTAACACTGAACTATTTATATTTATAGTTTTAATTAATTAAACAGAATAGTATAATAAACTATTTAAGAAATTGTAATCGAAACACATATTATTTCTGAATCGTTAATTAAATATTACTCACTTGCAAAGCATGTGTGGTTTTCATCAATGAATCTTCCGCGTTTGTAGTAGAAACCTGCAAATATTCTACCACATTTGTGCTGGAAAACGTTGATGTCTCTACCGTAGAATAACACTCGAATAACATTTTACTAGTAATCCCCAATAACATGTTTCCTATATTAAATCTAACACACGTTCAACCGCTTACTTAGAATAATTGATCTGACAATAAAGTACAATTATTTGCACTTTTATATAAAGCAAATGTTGCAGAATCAAAACAAACAAATATATGTAGGTTTGTATGTTATTGGACTAATTCATAATATATATTGTTGTATTATATTTTGATTTGGATAAAAAACAAATCTTTTTAATGTGAGGTAACATCGTATGGCTTGGTGCAATACAGGAAGTAAAATACTATGAGTTTCCTGAATTAGAAAATTTGAATTGAGAAGCTACTGAATAAGAAGACGAATATAATAGAGCCTTTTACATATTTGATAATCTTTATTACTCTGAATTTTCAAAAGGGGATTTGCGTTATGTATAAACCCCAATTTTCAAATTCGGGAATATAATTCAATACACATACAACATAAAGAGTAAAGTCACACTTTAGGATACGATGATAATTTTATAACACACTTTGTAATAAATAGCATAATATCACTTAACACACTTTAGATATCACTCGTAATAATAGCAATATCTTTCCAGACTTCAGTACTGATTCAATCTTAAAAATGTATGTATTTACTGGTGCATATGCAAAATATATCTTTAAACATAATGATAGTTATAAATGTATTAAATAAAACTTTAAGATGTAGGGAATAAATACAATCATACATACTCCACACGAGAACATTTTTACAAGAGTTCCACATTTCTCTTCCGAGCTTAATTTTGCAATTCTAAATTTCAAGAGGGTATTATTGTGAAGACCAATAATTTAAAACCATATCATATTAGAAGATATTCCCCCATATCAAATAGACCCTCCATCTACGTGCGCACCTCCTAAATCAAGCATGACTAAGCTTTGCAATACTGGCAATACCGGTATTAGTCAGCAAATCAACAAAAATCGACCTTCTTTACTACCGGTATTACAAAATGAAATATCTGTAGTACCGGAAAATTGTATATTTTTGCAAATTTGTACATTTAATTTGTTAAAAACGATATCTCCGTGGTTTAAAACTACGAAAACGGCGATATCCATATTGTAAGATATCAAAGTAAATATTATGCAGTATTTACGTATTTATATCACATACAAAATTTTTATCTTAAATTTAATTAACGTTTACCGTGACTAAAAATAAATAAATATACGAAACATAAATTTTTCGAAAATAAATATTATTGATATATACTAAAATTTATATTATATGATATTTAATATGCAATAATTAAAATTAAAATAATTGTCATAAATATAACAATCATCAATCAGATAAATCTGTTTTTAGAAAAAAAAATATGTCGCACTTTGAACAAATAGATTTACAACTCTCTACATAAGGATCTTTCTGATAATCTTAACTGACAAAATATTATTAGTAGTATAGGAATATATTTTATTGGAATAAATAGGCTAGTAATAGTGTATAAAAACTTAGGAGGTATTGAGAAGCGCTCGATGAAAGACGAATTTTGCCAAAGATGTTTTTCTAGAAGAAAGAAACAAATCTTTTTAACAACTTAAAAGCCAGCGAATCACCGGTTATTAACTTCTTAATTATTTTTTTAAACAAATTAATTTTGTAAAACAATCTAACGAATTATTTACATTTTTTTTAATTATTCAATATTATCTTACTAGCTTACTTTATCAGTAAACCAAGTATTTTATATTTATTTCTAGAAAGAGATGCTGCCGCGCGAAGAGAAATAACAGATCACTGGCGTTTAAAAGGTTAAAAGAAGAAAGGTTTACCGCTCGCATTTTTAAAAATATTTTATTTTCAACAATGTAATGAATAAATAAAAGTGAAGAAATAAATAGCATAAAAAGTTTTTGTACACAATCGTCTTATTGATTTTTATTAGTACTTGTAGATAACACAATAAGGGATCACCTTAAAAATATTTTTAGAAGTACTTGAATGTAAGAAAGAGAGAAGAAAAACGACACTGACAAATGTGCCGATTTCTGAAAATATATATTTCAGACAAACAAATGGAGTCTGTTTCCGCCCCGAATTATCGACGTTGATCGAGAACTTTTAACGTTTGATTTTCCCACATTCCTCAAGGATATATAATTGAGATTACTTCTTTATTTAATCCTTTCTTCTGGATCATTGGTCAATAACTTTACCATAAAACCACTACTTGGAAATATGAAAGATTAAGATTATTATTAAATAATTTTGAAATTTAACGCCTATTTTTATTTTGATCAAGATATATTTTTCCATAAATTACATGACAATGTTTTATATGTCATTATATTATGTTATTGCGAGCACGTGTGTTTTTCCAGTTTAGCACCTATTTGATTAGTTACTCACAACTTCAAGCTGCTCGTACATAATTAGTATGAATGAAATTGTTATCAACTATACCTACTCATGACCATATATGGCACGAAGTGTTACGTAAAAATACAAATATAAAACAAAATCGTATATGTTATTCACCTCGACATATACAATATAAATATGAAATATTTTTTTTAAATACTCAGAAAGAAATTATTATAATGCGGTTGAAGAATTAGCGGATGTTAACAATATGATGCAATTTGATGATTTATAATAAAATCATCAAACAGGAAACCTCAGATTGACACCACATCATGTTTATGATTATATAACCACCGCCAGGGGTGAAACACGATTATATTAATTTAATTATATAAATGGCCATAGATCAAACTGATTACGATCGAAATAGAATCTATCAAATTATAATGAAGCAAGAATGTCACTAATGGTTATTGTTCGTGCAGATAATAAAAGGAATATGTTATTGTGTAATGTAAATGAGTCAGTGATTGAATTAGCTGCTGCAATGAAAGCCTAAATACATAATATTGTATTTCACGGTGTAATTTCTTTACATGCATGTGAAGAATAGGTTGGTTTATTTATAATACTGATAAGAAGCGATCTAAGTTTTGAGTCATACGATCATTGAGTTGTTTTTTTACGATTTTCTGGGAATTGTCGCTCGTTTTCTATTTAAAACGACGTCATCGTTGATTCATAGAAACTTGAAAAGGCGTGCCTTATCACTCATTAAGTGTTGTCGAATATTTTGAAGGTAATCTTGTAAGTTTCAATGATGCTCACGTTGATTGACTCACCTGCAACAAAATAAAAAAATCATTTAATAAACAGGATGCATATTGGTGTAAGGATTCACTACGCGGAGGTTTTACTTAAAAGAGATAACCCACTTTCGTGTTTTTAAAATTCGATTTTATCAATAAATTTTCAGAACTGATGATTCATTCAAAGTTAATATATCAATCAGGTTTTATTACATTTCAACCGTATAAGGTCAATATACTTAAGCCCAGACTAAACATTCAATTTAGCATAATATTTCCGAGGAACCAAGTATCGATATTTGTTTATTTTATGGCACAAACCCAAGAAATCGGGTGTTGAAATTTATCCTTAAAGTGTTTTAAGGAAATTTAATATTATGTAAATAAACAGTTACAATTATTCGAAAAATATGATACACGTACAATTAAATGTATATATATATATATATACATGAAACAAGCTTTAAGGAAAATATGAATATAGAAAATGGACCGAGTAACAGTTTTGTATTTACAGCTATCTAAAAAAGTATTAAGAGTACAAATAATTACATTATTACGATTCATACGTGAATCATATGTTTTCTAAAAATTTATTGAGAATTTTAATTTAAGTATATTTATAAATATTTAAATATTTTCGGTTCTAAGACAGTAGTAAGATATCTACAAATATGTACATACATATATATAATTGATTGTATATAATACAATGTAAATATTTAGATAAATATTTCTACGGAAAGCAGATTAGATACAAATATTTTAAAAATTGTATACGTTGTAATTATAAGGAATATATAATGTAGATATTGAGGCCCACTCTGGAAAAAATCATAGCAAAAATATATTTATAAAAAAAGTAAAAATCGACCTCAAATAATGAATAAGAACTAAACTATCGTTGTTTAAATTATATGTACTGATGTATTTTAGGTATAAGTTCCTTCAGCCATTTCTATACATATAATAAATAAAAGGAGCGGAACATTGCCTTCAAAAGCACCCACTTTCACAATAAACATTATTATTCAAAGGAATAGATTGTAGTTTTCCACGCGGCTCCATTTGTGTTATAATTTGTTTGCAAATTATTGTTGCTTTTTGAACGTTTTTATATATATAATATATATATATATATATATATATATATATATATATATATATATATATATATATATATATATATATATATATATATATATATATATATATATATATATATTCATACTTATCATTATTTATTTAAATCAGATGTATTAATGCTACAGTGAATGTGTGTTTTTTGCTAAAGTTATATTTTCACTAGTACAGTCCAAATACATTTTTACCAGTAGATGTATATTTCTACTAGCGAATATATAATTTAACTGAAGGGAAAAATTCATGTCAAAAGCAATAAAATCGTGTTGGCGCCGTCGCAGTTGTGTAAATTCGTATACTTATACGAATTTACAAAACTACAGTTTTGAAAGCTTAAAATGTAAATCATAGCAACGAATTTATTAAACAACATAAATATTATCTAATCTCTTGGACCAATCTCACGTATTAAGTTATTATTATATATACATTGTACACATACACCCACGTTCAGATTTAGATCATGACTATTTATAATAATTTGTGAAAGGCAAAACATATCAATGGATCATAAAACTTAAACTATTTAATGTGTATATTAATATATGCAATTTAACATTGCGCAGTTGTAATGTATTAGTTACAGAATCAGGGAATTTCCCTCTAGAGCTCGCACGTTATGTACGATACGCAATTAATGAATCACTTTTAAGAACTCCCCTCGGGCTAAAAAAATCTTTCAAGTTATTTCACGTAAGATCACCAAACTAAAGATTACTTTCTCCGCACGCAAGCCTTCAATTTGTAGAGCCTAGAGGTACGTGTGTGAACGAAGCATTTCCGTTATCGTCCTGGTGAGTCACCAGTTCGACCTGGTCCACTTCTCACTGTCTGCTCATTGAGAGTCTCGAAGCTCGCCATGACCGCAGACCACTCCCTAGGAAGCTCGGTGCATTTCAAAACAATTTGCAAGCTCCCACGGCGCTGTGGTGATTCATCGGCAACGCATATCCGAAGCGAAGGAAACCCTGGAATTATATATGTGTGTGTTCAACCCATAAACCAGGAATGTTGAAATTGTTTTGACCTAAAGGTTGCGCTCTTGATGCCATAATTTAACATTCCCGAAGCGATGAAGAAATCGATTTGGTGTTAAATTTTTTGTTTATCGAAGACTGCCCGAATATAAGAAGAGATAAAAAGTGGAGTATATTTATGTATTAGAGTTCGTTAACATCTCTGTGTAAATTTGGTCATCGAGATTCGAAATGTAAATATTTTGAAGGCTTTAAAACTTTCTTATCTGTAGGATTAGTTGAAAAAACACGATAAGAAGCTTTTCAATTTTTATTTATGATATTTTTATGCCATAGATTTTATGTCAGTGAAAATTACCCTAAATGGAGTAAAATAGAAAATCTCAAGGAAAATAAACATACAAAAAAATGTGATTATATTTTATATTATATATAAAAAGGATTTGCAGACATTTCTAGAATTTTAGTTGAAGTTAAACTTCAATTAAAGTAGTATCTAATTTTCTTTAAAATCAAACAGTCATAATCAAATTATTTCTCTTAATCTTAGTGGAAAAGGTTTCAAAGTAATTTAATTCAAGTACGAGTTTTCGACTTTATCCCATTGGGCCTATCCTCAAAAAGAGCCCTCTATCGATGCTGCAGCTTTTAGAGCTGTATCTACAAAGTGAGGCCTACCTTAGAGAGCCATCCAGAAGTCTGTGTCACTTCGTCTTTCTGATCACGGCGACAACAGAAACCATAACACGCAGATGGCGTGTCGCGGAGGGTCTGCGCCCACGGATAATGTGGCTCGTAAGCCGTGTCTCTGATAGCGTCAGTCATTAGTGCATAACCAGTGTTTACTAGTGTCTTATTCTTCGTGTATATGTAATAAAAGTATCTCCACCGGTACATAAGATCCCAAAAAATCCATGAAATATTTTTTTCAATTGAAGAACACAATGATTCCAGTTGCAAAACCTTAAACATTCGACGAGATAAAGGACGAAGAAGCACTAGTCCAGTTTTTAAATTCCCTTAATTAACGTTGTTAAAATTGTCAATACCGGTACTACGGTATCGGTACTACTGGTATTGCTTTCCCTAGTTTAAGGCAACGTTAAGACGTGCAAATAATTTCAACATTTTTGACCTCTACTGGGATTTTTACAACAAATTTGAATTTTTTCTATATCATCCATTTTTAATCAAAATGGCGGATCAGACTAGCTACAAACTTATCTAAGATATAAGCATATCTATGACTCTCTGTAATTTATAGTATATCAAAATATATCTAACATGTATGCAATATGCTTTTCGCTTAATATCTCCAATTTTGTCGTATTTCTTTTGAATGAATAAAACCGAAATAAATTTATATTATAAATATATATTGCTTGGCTTAAAGTCTCTTTTCTTTTAGATTTATATACATAAAAAATATATGCTGCAAATTAAAGCTTAGGTGTAGAGCGGAGACAGCTTAATGTCTGTGCGAAAATTTACTGTCAAAAGTTTACGATCACCTTAACGAGTTTATTTCTATCGTTTCTAATGGCAGGCATAATTGAGTGTATGGGCGGCTTAATGTGCATCAGCAGGAAAGACTTGAAGCTTCCATTTTGTCGTTATGTCTACTGTTTATGAAGCAGTAGGAAGGCGCATAATAAATTGCAAACTATATAACGCAATTGATAAAAAATAAGATAATAAAACAATAATAGCATATATATATATATGTATGAATAACATTTCTTTAAAATAGCGATTGATACAATTCAATTGATTTTTATAAATATCAATGTTGTGATATTTATCTGAATACGTTTTTGTATTTTTGGAAAAAATTATAATTAAACATTATTTCATTAACATCAATCTTATAGTATATTAAATTATATTGCTCGTTATTAATTAAATTACATAGTTCGTTATTAATTAAACATATGTATTCAATTAAATATGTTATTAAGGGAAGCCCCTATAACAATAAATATGCTGATAAAAATAAATCGGGGATTTTCAGACTCAAAATGAATCTGAGCGACAGTTCATATACATATGTATGTATATGCTCATTGGTCTTAAAATTACATGATAGGCAATTAAACATTATTGATTCAAGGTTTGATGATTTTGTGTATTGAAAAATTGTATGCACAATAAATTATTTATATGTAAAAAATAGATAAAACACTATTTACACCAAGCATATTAAACACGTTTTACACCACGGGTTGCGTAAGCTATTTGCCATTAGTATAGGGACCGCATTTTTTCAATATTCTAATAAAATATATGAAATATGTATAATTTAACTGTTGAGCTAAGCTAACTGACGATATAATTATAATAATATTACAAGTACTAGTATTTTGTAAAAACTGACACATATTTTGTAAAAACTGACGCGCTGTCTCTGACGCATTCTATTTTAATACGTTTGATACAATGTGTACAGTTTTTGCTAACTAAATATTGTAAATCTACAAGCAATACAGAAACTAGAGTCTAAAAATCAGTGACATCTATTACATCAACCAGCACGATTGATCAATAACAACTCATATCTAAAAAAACAGGGCTTGAATCCTATATGGACGTGCCTAAAAGTTCGAAATTAGTGATTATTATATGATTTTAAATCCGATCGATCATTTCTGATTACATTTTCCTAGATTTTCGTAATATTATAGATGATGTAAATGATGATTAATAAAAATTAAATCGAGCTAGGTAGGGCACTGACTATTATAAAAGCTTACAATCATTTGATTGTAAACTGTAATAATAGCTTAAAATTATAAAAATATATATCGATTGTGTTCACCCAGCTGTAACGCATTGGGCTAACGTCTGTTGAGTTCCAAGGAAAGACTTATAATTTAAATATTTATCGGGTTCATCGATCAAACCACTCCTGTTTATGAAATTGGACAGGAAGATTAACGCATATCATCATAAAAATGAACCAGTTCCACTCGCGATAAAAGCATTTTTTACCGTTAAAAAAATAGATTTTTGCGTTTAAAAAAAAACACCGTTGGGAGACCACTTACCGAAAATAATACTCGCAATAAATCATAAGGAATTGAGATTAGTCGCATTGAGAGTAGATAATGCGCGTAGCTGTCTCAATCTGACTTATCGACCAACAGCAATTTATATTCATAAAAATTCGCCAGGCTTTTCTGATTTGTCATTCTACCGAAAAGAGGTGGACTGGGGCATATAAAACTTCACAGTCAGTGTGCCATTGATAGAAATTTAGTAGAGTAATGTTAAGCTTAGTAATGGCACCCAGTGTTTAACTTTAAAAAATATACATATGACACTATTCCGTTGTTTATACATTCAGAATATATAATATCATTTATTAAAAATTTGTTGTATTATAGATTCACGATTTTGCGAAACTCAAAGGTGGTCATCTTAAACCGCAAACGGATACACTCGCATGTTAAATGAGTGCGTTATGAGTCAATAAAGGGATTACTAACGCTCATAAGGGTACTCTTTGGGGTCTGATCGCCCACAGTCTACAAGTCCGGAACCCGTCTTCTGGGCGGTCTAATAAATATTGATGGTGTCCGAGGGCGAAGACCTATTCAATAATTCATGTCACGGCCACCGAATCTCTTCCCGTGGGCTGTCACAATTTCGCGAGTCGACTGTCAACGATCTCCGGAATAATATACTATGAAATTATTATCTAATCCGGCAGACTGTATGGTGTTAAATAACTGACAGGCGACCGATTACCCGCAAAAGTTTGACTAATACAGAATAGTTAACATACTTATAACACTTTCAATGAAATTGGTTTTTCCACATGACTATATCGAAATAGGTGTGAGGATATGTAACGTTTGAGGAATTAAAAGAACATATTTAATAATGGAAGTAGGTCATGGTGGCAAGATTTATTAAAAAATGCATCATCAAAGACCGATACTAACTTGAACATTAAATACTAACACCCCTGCGTGTTTCGTCTATGTGTTGTTACATATATTTTTACCCTCAATTATACGATGATGTTGCCACTAAGGAAGCATCTAACTCAGTCAATTCCTGTCACACTGAGTGATCTGTGATTTTTTTTGCTTAAATTATATTAAGACCATCGTGAGCTAACTTAAAAATATGCGTTGTAAGACAGTAATAACATTAAATGAATTAGTGAGACGAATGGTGACAGCCATAGAGGAATGACGGTTCCCGGGTGCTCCCACCCGCTTCCTCAGGTCGTGTATAAGCCGAGTTCGGGTCATTAACGACCCTAGCACATGCTTCCCATCGACAAAGGGCCGATAGTCCGCGTCCAGTCTCAACCTGGATCGTCCCGATGGACGACCGCGTGTTTTCTTTGCTGCTCAGTGTTACCATATAGTGAACTTCCAGTCCAGGTTAAAAGCAATAAAATCGCTCGATTATCAATATTATGAGTGAGAATTAAATAAAGCACATCTAAACCGAATTTTGCCCAATAGGAGAGAGCAAAAAAGAATTATCCCTTCTCAGAAGTCAAAAATCCGCGTCAAAAGCAATAAAATCGTACTGTCGCCGTCGCTGTTACTGGTCTATCGGCTAGTTAAATTAATTAGAATTCCGAAGGCAGTTGGAAATTAAAGCAAAATGGTAAATCGTTATGAATCAATGAGATTCTGGGAATAAATACATTATCACATTTAATGTGCCAGGTAGTATATAGCCACATACATATATGTTCAATGCCTTCTGTGGTAATCCACTTAAATTCAGAATATGTATAAACTCAACTGGATAACTTGTAACTTCTTTTTGTGCTACAAATGTCTTGAATGAAGAAATTGATTTCATCGAATTTTAAATTGATTGACGCAAGTATTGCTCGTTTTTGAGGCCATTCGTTATTATATAACATAGACCTGACAGACCAACGTAATCATATATAGTTTGAACATTTTTGAGTATTTATTAGTAAATATAAGATGCTGATTACGAACATGAAAATAATTGCTCTCCGTCACATCTATATTTTATACAATTGTAAATAGAAAGTTTATTTACTAATAAACAAAACTTTAATTGTGTTTAGATGTGATTACACTGTTAAATATTTAAAATTAAAATGTATGACACTATACAAGATTTTACTATAAAAAGTGGATTTGGTATAATATTTTATATATTTTTATATTGCGGCACTCGTACGTTACCTCAACCAGTTCAAGAATTACGATCGGTTATTGTACGTTGTTATTGTACCCTTCGAAAACAATGGTTCCGGACCTTATTACAAAAATGGCATTGTATATATTTTTAACATTGTAATATATTTTCTTGAATAAATAATAATAGGTACGAGTACTAAGCTACAAATAAATATTAAAATTAGCCAGCGTTGCGACATATTTTCTGAAATCATATTTTATGCGAAATATTTTAATTAGCCATTAAAATAATTTATTTAACAATTTCAATTTATTGTATGTCCTGAAATTGTGTAAGATTTTATTCCGATATAATAGTTAAGATTAAATAAAATTAAATATATTTCAAAGCCTAACACATTTACACTACTTATGTTAATACAAATATTTTGCTTGATAACGAAGACACAGTTTAAACTTGCATTTCTGAAAATGACAGGTGAGGAATGGAATTCCTACCATTCGCTTAATCAAATATGGCAATTGCCATTATATGACCGGATGCGCAAAGACCACAAATCTGGTTTCGCACAGATTGCATTGCCTAATATGAATCATCGTTTGGCTTCGTCACCTCATATGCGGTTAAAAGGAAAAGCCAATTAAAATAATGACAAACGCCATTTCTCGCACCTAATTGTTGTTGATTAAACACCTATAATGACGGTAAAAGATTCACAATTTACTTTAACGAGTTTAGCGTTGCGAATTTTCCGTTTCGGTTAGCGATGCGTGCATCGAGAATTTATTATTACGCTAATAACGTAATGTTGATTAATGTCGTAATTTATCATTCGGACGTGCTTTTCAATCAATGCTTTTAATTTTTAATTAATAATTGATGTTTTAACACAAAAAAAACATGCGGCTAGTGATATCAAGATGACCTTTAATACTTTTTTCTAATTAATAGCAAACATCATTAATATTTTTATTTAAATTTGAATTATGTACTCTTCATGATTAAGTATATACAGATGGAATTTTAAAAGCAAATTCTGTATTTAAAAAAAATATACCAAATCATCAATAGCATGATGATTGAAAGAGTATCTTTGGATCTTTAAAATATAAATTAAAATAGCTCAAATCAATATTTATATTACATAACAGCTATTTGAAAAGAACTGTCACAAAATTTTTCGTTAATTTCAAGTAATTTAAATTACATTTTTGAATCAAAACTGATTCTAAAAAGTTTATCACAAAAAATAAAATCGCCACACGAAAGCTCATTTCAAGCTTTATATTAAAAAATCATATATTAACTAAAAATAATTCTTCATATATTTTTATTAACGCTTTTTATTCATTTTTTAAAGCTAAAAAAGAAGGATATTTTATAATTTAATAATAATACTTCTACAAAACTTAAGCAAAAATAAGCTTTGAAAAAAGACTGATGTGTAATATATCGTTGGAAAATACTTTAATATATTGTTTCTTTAGCATTCATAAGATTCCAATGCTGATATAAAAATTGCTATTAGTTTTCAAGTGGTGATATTGTTATTATTTTTATGAAGTATTTGCGATTTTTCATCATTTAAAATATTGTTCGATAAACTGTGTGTGTATATAATAAATCCAAAAGTATTTTAAAAATACAAATCTGGGTTCAGAAATTATTTTCACGCACATTAAGTAGCTACTTTTACATCCTCTAGTTGTATTGGTAAATATTCATATCCCGGTAAAGTATTTCAAGTGAAATAACTTTGAATAAAAAAAAATACTTTAATGTATTTGTAATGAACAGCATTCCTAAATCTGTTTACTTCTAATTTAGTATAGATTATTGATATTGAATACGTACGAACAAGAAAAATATTTGATCGTTTATCTGTTTTAAACATCCATTACAAACTAGCACTTGAGCCAAAATGCGTCAATGTCTGTACAACAATAGGAAATGACGCGAATCAAACTAAATGCTTTTTTTTGTGTGCTCATAAATTTGGAAGAATAATTTGCAAGATAATAATTGTATTGACATTCGTGTTATAAGACGTACAACATTAATTCAATAGAGAAAAGTAAGCACCGAAAGGAGCAAATTATTATGGAATATTGAACTAACTACACATGTGCCCGATATTAATAAGCAAACGACGAACGTGTACCGAATTTTAACACAATATTTATTCGGCAATTTAACGAAGGAAAATTATCGGATGTGTTATTTACGGTCAATTGCCAAAATGGAATAATGAACAAGCTCCTTGAAGAGGGAAATCATGATTTATATTGTAGGAGATGAATTTGGGCGAAGGAAGCACGTGGGAGACCTTACAGAAAGAATACTAATCGATAGCTCTTTAAGCTCACGAAGGCGGAGATGAAACATTAACTTATGACGTAAAACGTGATATAAATTAATTAGTTAAATAGTTGCACCTGTGAACTTATTGGTATACAATTATTTCAACATGCATATATTACATTCAATTATTATACTATTGCCATCTATCAGAATTCGCTCTAACTAATATTTCATGTGTGTTTAGGAGAACAATGATTATGTACGAAAGAAATATATAATGTATTAAGTTGCAGATGTTTTAAACTGTCAGAATTATTTGAGTCAATTAAAATAAAAAGTTTCACTTGCCGTCGTTGCAGAAATTGACGGTACAGTTCGAGTGGGAAGCTGTTAAAGGAATTTTCGGCAGTACTAATGAGGAAGACCGGTCCATATACGAAGGAAGAAACACATATATCATCCGCTGATCGTGCATTGTCAAGAAGCAATAAAATCTGCATAATACCAGAAGAACATGCCGACGGTTAGTGCCGAGATTTACGAGGAATAAAGTGGACATCTGATTTTTGACAGGATCGATTGAGGAAACGTCCGCATGATTTGTGGGACTTTTCTATATCAAACAGTTTAATAAACCGACCTTGTACTAAAAAACGCTATATCATTTTCTTAATAAAATATGACTATTTCAATTCTTAATTGGATAGCATAAATCAATAATACAGTTCTTAATTATCGGTCTATTTCTCAGTATTAGAGGATAAGTTTTTGATGCAAAAAGATAATATTCGCACTTAAAATTGTGCTACACAACAAAATTGTGAAACAACGTATATCACGATTGTAAAATATATATTTATTATAATTATATCTCAAAGTATTTTTTTTTATCTGAAGCAGTACTTGGATACCGCTATGTATATTTATTTTAATTTATTAATCTCATTAATTAATGCGCAATCATTTATGATTGGTGGCTGAGACGATTGAAAAAGATGATAGGTGGGATTTTTTCTCCTTGCATTGGTAGAGGGCTAATTGTCAGACATACTGTTCACTTATACAGTTTAGTAGAGTCAAATAATAATTTCAGTGAAGTTCAGTCTAGGCAACAGTACCACAACTATTTTACCCAAGTTAAGACTTTAGGCAGACATCTTTCAAGCTCAAAACTTAGCAGCCGAATAACACCCAACTTCAACCGTCGGATTTAGTCGAAAACACATAAGTTTTGAGAGGACTTGGTAACTCTTTAACACAGGAATAATGCTCGTAAGTTGAGCAATAAATCGTTTATATATTAGATATTGTAAAGAAATATGTATACGGCTTTAGAAAGTGACATTTACTTGATGGACATCTTTTCGAGGTCGAATTGCGCAACGGGAATATTGTGACCTTACGGCGCTTTTTGTCTTTCGGTGGTATATTGTTTCCCCTGACTGTTTGACAACACAGAGATATATTTTTTTGAATGCATCGGAGAACGCGTGGTGTTTATGTGAAACCCTTTTTTTTAGTCGTAACGAGGGCTTTTGTGTGGCCCCATTCTTTACACTATATTGTCTTGTTTCTCTCAATTTTTGATGAATGATCATTTTTGGTCACGGCAATTTACTGCGTTAGTTTCAAAAATAGAAACCCCCATAAACTTGGGGTTAAAATTAACTATTCATTATTTTGAAATTTACAATTTAGAAAAAAAAATATTCCAAATATTTGCGTAAAATATGCAACGGTATTTTTTTAAGTAACTGCTCGAAGGAGAACAGTTTTCGCTATTATTTTGTATCTGAGAAAATTCCTTCTTTATTGGAACACATACTACGCGCAAAATAAATGCCTGTTTTAAAAATTTAATTGCGCCGAAAAATAAATTTTAGCGTCATATAGGTCCAATGTCGCAAAATTGCCCTCTAGCGACACGCTCAAATTCTGTTGTTTTTTAACGGTCAATGATGATTACAACACTACAATTAAATGTAAAGCCGCTTAATTAATTCAAAACAGTAGCCGACATGCTAACTCTAAATCAATCATGTGAGGTAGCAATATTTAGTAACATGTTGCTATACTGAATGATATGATTGAGATTGGCGAATTGTCGTATGTGTTGCTTACGCCGCCGCCATGTCAGTGTTGCCAGATGCCGTATGGCTTATGGCCAAATAAATCAGCCCCCACACTTATATGACACATACATATACATATATATGCATATAAGACACATGTTTTTGATAGTTTCAAAAACCAATGTTTTAAGCCATTCTTGGGCGTATTTTCTTTTATATTTTATTATCGTCAAAATATCCTCATTGTTGATTTTATGATATTTTATTGTCTTACATCTTATATAATATAAAAAGTTGACGATTACTGATATTTTTTGTATGATACGAAAAACAGACGCGGGTTTTTCAGAACGTTGATATACGACAGCAGCTGTTATTTTCACCAGGAATTCAGAACGATTAGTAAATGTGAAGTTGGAAATATTAAATATTATTATACAACTCAAAAAGCTTTTAGCGATAACAACTATCAAATAAAAAATATATTTGCTTGCTTTATTAGTTATAAATCAGTAGTTTTAGAAATATGAAATATTAGCAATAATATTAAAATTAGACAAATAAATAATTCGCACCAAAGAATAACACTGCCGCCATCTGTCCCCAACTTTCCAAACTAAAATACGTAATAATGATAAGAAAGAAAATACTAAATCATTTTTCGTACTCAATGTGAGCACAATGACCTTTTGAGTGGCAAAATTTATAAATATAAGTTTCGGCTCATTTAGTCGGTCCAGACCGTAACAGATGCCAGAGTCTGAGCGAATCTCATCCACAAGACAAATCTTGACACGCCTATTTCATATTTTATTTTATTATTAAATAACGCATTACACATAATGTTTGTGTAGATTTTTTTCATAACAAACATGACCTTGCCTGCTTACATACTCGCACATAGCATATTGTGTTCGGAAAACAAAAGTGGGCAAAACGGTCAAGAGTTGATAACGAAAGAACAGTGTGATTGTGAAGTATTCTATATTTCATTGGCAATACCTAAAAAAAATTAGATTAATTTTTTATAGTATCTAAACAGCCATAAATTTATTTATGTATTAATAGAAACATTGCTATAATACAAAACATTTCACAACTCAAGTTTGGAGATCATTAAAAAATAGCAATAACTATTAACGAGCAGATCACTCAAGTTTTATGTTACACGTTTAACTGACTAGCACGTGATATACGACAAACGAACAAAGATCTCAAAATTAGATATGGTCTAAGGCAGACTTGAAAAAAGACACATTTGCTTTGAAGGACCTAGAGGTCAAGGAGATATGTGCGAATTATTTTAAATGTGTATAGATAGATATCGCACCAGTACAAAACAGTTGGTTGAAAAATTATTTTAATTTATAAAATTCATAGTTAAGTTTTAAACATCCTATAAAGTATACTGGGTGCACGTGATCGCTTCGAACATGTGCTAGCAATAAGACGTTTACATTTGAATTGTAAATGTAGATAAAAGATAAAAAAAAGCACGGAGCGAATGAAATGAACTGCTTTGGATATTTATCAGAATGTGCAACGCGAACGTAATCCGTTATATCAGCATATTTGTTGAGATTTCATCTCGTTCATTTTAAGTATTTACGATCGCTGATACGTGAATTTTGAAGAGCAAAAAAGTAAATCGTCTCTAAATTTATAATACAGGACACCGACATTTTCGCGTCGTGAATGTATTTTTATGCTGTTACATGTTTAATGTGATATATAAATCAAATAAGCTACCAACTTATATTATTTATATTTTTATTATTCGCATTTATGTCTTTACAAATACAAAGGAATGCCCCAATGCTAAATCTTCAGCTGTTAACTATAACTATCACAGATATAATCAAGGTAACAGACAATAACGAATCTGTTTCACACCCAAATCGTCGTATTGGCCCAAAAGTCGAAAGCTTTCATCAGAGAATTTTCAATACCTAATATGTACGACCAAGCTCGATTTTAATTAATCATCACGATATCATCCGTGAGACTAGGAAAATCTAGTAAACCGAATCTGTGATGATCGATCGGAATTATTAATATATAATAATCACTAAATCACGATATAAATGTAAAAACACTAAGGTCCATATGGTATTCGAATCCAGGTTTTTAAGGTCAATAGTCAAATACTAATACCACTCGTCTATCGTGCTGTTCAAGCAGTTATTTCCGACATCAAACAGATACTTTCGATTTAGGACACACGAGAGTTGATCGAAACTCAAACCAAGTTGAACAAAGTCGAGCATCGATCAAGACTTAAAAGACGGAGAAAGCTTCATCATCTTCAGCTAAAAAATTCAGCCTCATCTTCGGAGACGGATTATATTCTGATAAGACTCTAAGAGACGAAGATAAGGCTGCACAAATAAAGCGTATTTATAGTTATTACATAACTTTAACGTGATTCAGAAATTGATATCTATCCCGAAAATATGTACTTTCGGTGTAATCATATCGGAATTTATTTTTACCGATAGATACATATATATTTTTACCAATAAAAATATAATTTAATTTTCAGGTGCTAGAAAAATAAATGATTTCAAGTTTTCCATTAGTAATAATATTTACAAATTTTTGTGTATTTTTCAGTGCAACCCAAATACATTTTCACCAGTAGATATATATTTCTACTAGCGAAAATATAATTTAACTGATTATATGCTGCTCTACAATGTCCATAAAACTCTATTTGCCAGTTGCGAAACTTTCATTTGCTGTTCAAACCCAAACCTAACTTACACGAATTAATCAAACTTAACCTGACCTAATGAAAGTTATAAAACAATAAGCAGTTTTCTTGGATTTCAAGAGAGCTTTCAAAACAATAGACAAGAATAATGGTTACGAAATTAAAGAATATCGGTATAAATAAATGGTTATAAGATGGTTTAATAATTATTTAAAAGAAGAAATCAAAAAGTTGAAATAAATTATGCGTATTCCAAAGAGAAAATAATATCTTACGGTGTACCACAGGGGTCTAAATTGGGACAATTGCTGTTGATATTATAATATAATAATATTATAAAAAAATGTTAAATACATCTGTTTGCAGACGACACTTTAATTGTTGATAAGTTGATAATGTTGAAGAAATTTTAGATAATTCAATTAATGGATTTAGTATAATAGAAATATGGTTGAAAAATAATGTACTCAATGAGAATAAAACTAAATATATGTTTATAAATTATTAATATTTGCTAGTTAATAATATAAAAATAGTTATAGATAACTATATTATAGAAATAGTTGATAACATAACATATTTAGAAGTAATTGTAGACAAAAAATAAATTTTAAGGAACATTGTAATTAAACATTAAAAAAAATCTACAATAGTATAAACACAAAAAAATAATCTATAATAGTATTATATTGCCCCATTTTAATTATTGTGCAACAATATTATATATGCTTAATAAATTAGATAAAATGATGTTGCAAACATTACAAAATAGGACAATGAGACAATTTTAAATAAAAATAGATTTACTAGCTGTATAAGTATGATTGATAAATTGGAAAGATTGAATGTTCAAGATAAATTGGAATGATTAAATGTTCAAGAAATATAATAAAATACATGTTTTAGTATTTTTATTTAAGTTAGAAAATAATATGTTACCAGAGTATCTTTATAAGTATTTAATAAAAAATAAAGATGCACATAGATTTAATACTAGAAATAGAGACAATTTAAGGATAGATAGGTATAAGAAAACAAGCATGGAAGTAATGCACTAAGGTGTGAATTTGTATAATAATATTCCTAGTACAATCCGCAAAAATAAAAATTTAGCGGGTTTCTTAAATATAATAAAGTGCCACCTTCGTGCAATGTCTTTTTTTCTATTCTATTTATGTTTATATTATTTATTATATGTGCATTTAGTTAAAATTTGCTTAGTGTAAAAATTAACTATATTAGCTAAATAAATTAATCAAATAAAATAATAAATAAATAATGAATAGGTCAGTATACATAGCTTTATTGGTCAACATAAATCTAATATTTGATCAGTACAAACCTAACTTTAACGAATTTACTATTATACCTTTATAATATTAAGCATATTTTCTGTTTATTTTTATATTAGGTATTATATGCATATTTTGTTAAAATTTGCTTAGTGTAGAAATTATCTAGATAAGCTCAATAAAATAATAAAACGAATAAAACTAATCATAGTTTCAGAAGTTTCATTAGGTCAAGTACAGAATAAAAAGTAAGCATAAACTCATCTCCCAGGGGAAAATAAGCAGAAGAAGTACAGATATACGTCGCATCTCTCATATTAATTGGTTATAAATTGTATTACATATAATAATTTATAATTATTAAATGTAGATGTACCGATTCCCAGACTTTTAGTCTTGACAGGGAAGAATTTACGCAGATTGTTTGTTAGAGCAGCAGGAAGTTGATGCTGATTTTTCAAAGAAAATTTTCTTCTTTAATGAGACACATTTTCACTTATCTGTGTATGTTAATAAAAAAAAATTGCCGCATATGAGGTAAGGAAACCCCTCGTGTGATTCATGAGAGAGCATTATGTACCCAAAAATTGACTATTTGGTGCGAATTGTGGTCAGGCGGAGTCATTGTGCCTTACTTTTTTAAAAACAATGAAGGTTGGACTGTAAATTAATGGTAAGATATTGACAAAGATATTGATGGTTCAAACCGTGGGCCATACATCGTGTGCAACGTTGGATGTTATGCGTGAAAAGTTTCCAGGTAGCATTATTTCATGTTTTGATGACGTCAACTGGCCGACAAGATTATATTATTTAACGCTGCTAGATTTTTAGTGGGGTTACGCTAAGAGTAATGTTTACGCCGATGAACCGAAACGTAGGAGCGCCTAAAAACCAACATCCGCTAAGTTATAGTTGAGATGTACAGAAAATGTACAGAAAAGTAATCGAAAATTACATCGAAGGGATCGGCTGCTGCAAAAAGTCCAGAAACGGCCATTTAATTGATATGTTTTTCCTAATTATTTAAATACATAAAATATTCGATCGATAAAAAAATCTGAAGATATTCTTAAATTTGTTTTCTTAACTTTTTTATCAATGAAAGCCTAATTCGTCGATTATCTAGTCAGGAATATAAACAGCTTTTTGAAAAGCCCCTCCAATGGTAAATAAAATTAAATTTTAATAAAAGTATTTGCGGAAAACTAGACAATATAACCGCATATCCTCACCTAACCTTCAATAAATCATATTTGCATGTATGTATTTACATATAAATAATATAACTTTAAAAAACTGGTGAATGCGTTGACTCTGACGCGATGTGTTTTAATATGATTAAGCTTGTATAAAATGATACATACATACACGTCAAGCAAAATGTAAATATTATTATACTATATGTAACGCACACCAATTGTTGTACACACCGCCACCAGAAGATAATCTCAGCAAATGCGAAACGTCTTCGAATTTATGTCATCGCTAACATCGCGCGCACGAATCGAATTCCGACTGGCGTCATAATTAAGCGATAATTATTTCCAACCTTTTACACCACCGATTGTTACACATGTTATAGAATAGCACTTCAAAATACCTTTTCGATCGGAATTTCGCGCAATGTGGGAGAAACAGCCTCCGGCTGCTCCATCGTCTTCCTGACGACGATCATGACTCCGCGCTCCTCCGACTCTTTCTTGTTGTTATTGTTGTTGTTTTCAGCTGAACGCTGATCGTTCATAACGATTTCCGCTCCGGCATCTCCGTTGATTTTAGTTTCGGTGGTTTGCGGAGGCTTGGCGGCGCACCAGTGGTTTCCCATCGCCGTTGTTCAACGGACGACAGGTCGCATATCGCGGAAGCGCGGGTCACTCGACGTCAGTCGTTCGTTCGTAAGTCGGGTGTTGGTAAATACTAATGAGAAATTAACGACGCCGGCGCCGAAGATGGCGTCAACGACGCGCGCCGACGCCGGCATGCGACTGGCCGCGAAACGATTCGTCTCCGTTCTTTATTCCCGACTGGCGGCAGCAAAAGCCAAAATTTCTATTAGATATATCTCTCTCTTTCTCTCCCTCTCATTTTTCATCAAACAGAAAATCGGTCAGACGTGTAATAAACATAATTAAATTGTAGCTCAATTTTCACAGTACCCCTCGCAAAACATTTGGAAAATGGGTGTGGGAAATCAGATATGGTAAACCGAAGTGCACTATTAAAGGTACGGCAAATACTCTTGTGAACACCGATAATTTTTCATAAACGCATATGATTGATAATTTGCAGTGACATGTAAATCATAATATATGTACATATTCTTATATAAATCAAATTTTGAGTAACGCCACTTTCTTCCCAATGTTTTTATAATCAATAAAAAAATCTCTAAAATATTAAGTAGTCCTTTAAAAATCGTTGTCTACTTCGTCACTAAACCAGCACTACAAAATGTACAATTCCACACAGGGACGATATTTATGGGGGGGGGGGGGGTTGCCCCCCTCCCCTTGAATTTGGGCAGAAAAATGTATGTCACATATTGAAATACTATTAATTTTAATGAAACAGAAATATTTAAAATGACCACTGGCCAACTTTCACCCCCCTCCCCCACATGGAAATAGGTGATTCTAAACCAGAAATTCTCGTGCTATCCCGCAAAGAAAATTAAAAAAAAAACAGTCTCAAATATATCCCGACAGAAAATGAAGCAGCCGCTTCTCTCTTCACGTCAACCCAACTCCAGCTACGATATCCGGATCGCAGGGTACAGCCCGATTATTGAAAACCTTCAGAAGCAGACAAAACTACAAAAATTTTGCGTATACATTGCAATTTTTATACAAAATGTACATTACTTAAAATTATTGCATAGTGATAATTTATAAGTAAATAATTTTGTTTTACATAAAAATAAACACACACTCGAACAGGAATGACTATCGAATGAAACACTACGTCATATTTTTTTATTTTTCATTGTAATAATGCCCAATGTGTTACAAAGGAGTAGCACAATCAACACCTACAATTAACTATTGAGACACACGATTGTAATGAAAGTGACATGTATTTTTCTAACAATGAACTATTATTATAACCTACAATTAAAATATGTCACAATATTTTCTCAAAATTTTTAAGATAACGATAAAAAAAATATATACTTTGACGGTAATTTAAATTACAACAATATACTAATAGTTAAAAATCCATAACATTTATATGTCAATTGCATATTTTGTAATTTTCCACAAGCCAGTAATAGCAAATCAATTTTAGATTAACTAACAACCGAACCATTAACCTCAGTATACGTTTTGTGGGCGTGTTTGCATTTTGTCGACACCATTTCTGCGAATAATATCGAACTATATGAATAACCTAATCTATATTTGTTCAGTGGCAATGTTGTACGCCAAATTTCCTGAAATTCTATATATTTACTCAATCTTAATAGACTGGAAATTTCTTCCAATAATATATACATACATATATGTGTATATATGATAGGCTTGTATTTATCTGGTCAGCATTTGAATAAATTTTTGGGCAGTATTTATATTACCTGGTCGTTATACACAGGTCAGTATTTAAGCTGTCAGTATAAATAATGAATGCTCAGTATTAATAAAAAAAGTATATTATATGATCTGTATTTTAATCTCAATATGAGTTTTATTTGCAAGTTGCGAAACGTACTTTTGTTGTTCAAACCCAAACCTAACCTAATCGAATATAATTACTTATCAAATAGTAGATTTATATTGACCAATAAATCTATAATATATCACCTATTCATTATTTATTTATTATTTTATTTAGTTACTATAGCTATTTTTCACACTAAACAAATTTTAGCCAAATGTACATATAATACATACTATAAGCATAAACAGATAATATTATAATATAATTAATATTAATATTATAATACAAATTCATACCTCCGTACATAATTCTTATTAAATACTCTGGTAACATATTATTTTCTAGCTTCAATATAAATACTGAAACATTCATCTTCAATATTTATTGAACGTTTAAACATTCCAATCTATCAATCATACTTCTACAACTAGTAAATCTAATTTTATTTAAAACTACACTCATTGCCTTATTTTGTAATTTTTGCAACAACATTTTATCTAATTTATTAAACATATCTAATATAGCTGCACATACTATTGTAAATGGTTATTTTTTATACTGACCATTACAGTAAAATAATAACGACTATTCGCTTAATAAAATACTGACCATTAAATTATTAAAGTACTGACTAATTAAATATACGTATTATCTAATTGAATATATAAAATATTTTTCAATTAATCATTTGGTAAGAATGTGCACCATTGTTGTGTCATTAACAATTACTATATTATTGCTAAACGGCAATCTTAACGATCCGTTGGTTTACTGTATTAATAAAAGCGAAATCCATCAACGTCCAGGGTCAACAGATGCATTAAGTCCAATCGATGAAGTGAAACACTTTGTCTTCTTACAAGAGATGTCACGCTCCGATAATATTAATTCGTCTTTCCATACCCATCATATATATATTTTACTACACATGCTCATATTTGATTACAGTGTCACTTTGTAGATGTATAGTGATTCCAAAAGAGAAATTGAACATTAAAGCTGACGTTAGGAAAAAAGTCTACAGTGACAACATCTTAAGCACAAAGAGTCTTCTTGGAATTTTGAGAAAACTGGATATTTATTTCTGTACGTGTATTTTACATTTGGACACAATCCAAATAATTCGTGGTACATAACGCGAATTAACCACCAAGTCACGGTGACACTTTTCAATGTGAAACTGTCATTATGTATGAATTTGTACATTTTTTTAATCCAACTTTCTCACGTAACTTATGTCAAAACCATATTAGTGTTTTCAATTTATGTTAGTATTATTAATCTGAGACTTCCTATCAAGCAGAATGACAATTGTATCATTATCAATAATAATTGTTTATCATTATGGAGTATTTTTTACAATCATTTAAATATAACATCTATCATATGTCATTATTATGATACGTCTTTCACTAGAACTAACTTAAACAATACGAAGTAGACAAGATTCTACATAATTATATACAGCTAGACAAACGGGCAACTTTCCAGGTACTAGATTAATGTGTTTTCGGTTGATTTAAAACGATTGCTACTAAGTAAATTATTTCTTGAACGATGACTCTCTTAGAGAATTCGATGTTAATGAACTTTAGTTTAAAAATACAATATTATAACTGTTATGTTCCTTTTTGTGCCAGTAAAGTTTATTCATTGCATTGTCGATGACGTATTTCATTTGGAAAAATCTATCTAGTATTTAGGACACAATGTACGAGTGCTCCTAATAAGGTATACGGTAAAAGGCGATAAAGGCTATATGCAGAGTAGTGTACGTACTGGTAATGTATACTTTAATGCATTTATGTTACTATGATGGTAAATATTTATTTTAAATAATTTAAAAAAATAAATACATATAGAATTGGATAGCTTGTCTAAAAACTAAGTTATAGGTTCTGTAAATATGTAAGTATAATTTATTACAATAAAATACTACATTCATTCAGTGTCGCTATTTGACAATAAACGCATCTGTTTACTGCTGATTTTCATGGCAAAAAATTAGTTTTTATTATTTCACCCTGAGATGTTGACTTATAACAGACTTAATAAAAAATCAGTGCTTGCATTACTTCTGAGAAACTAATTGGCAAAATAAAAAAATACTCTCGATTATCTGTGTTTAAATTTTTTTTAATTAATCATCTAAATAATTTATTAGTCATATGTTGCGGAAATATATTTAGAACTAATTAAATGAAACTTTTGGTGATTAAAAAAGCAAAAAACTAGAACATTTAAGTAGACTGATATAATTTTTTTGTGTGAATAAAGAGATCTTCGAATACTGATTTAAAACTAAATTAATTTCTGAAGTGAAAGATGGGTTGCCACAGAAAATTGTCAATAGATAATATTAGTTCAAGCATATTAAAAACGAACGACGGTATTATGATTGCAAAATTTTACCGGCAAATGTTATAAGTTTAATTCAACCCATGGACCAAGGTGTTATATCATCAATGAAACGGCTTTATCGTGCTGGTCTTTTCAAAACTCTTGCTCAGAAATATAATGGTTTGAGCAATTTATAAAAGATAATGACAGTATTGAATTCTATACATGAAATAGCACAATCTTGATCAAAAATAAAGCTAGTAACACTTGTTCGATTGTGTAAAAAGATTCTTGCTAACGTGGAAATAGGTGTGTTGGATTCTGAAGAGATTGAGGTAAGTGATACATCTGAAATATGCAGATTATTGGAAGGTTTAAAGTGCTTTGAAAATGTCGATTTGGAAAACATCTAGTTCAGTTTGAACGCTATTCAAATGATGCGGATATCATGAAGATAAAACAATTATATTAGTCACAAGATAGCCCTGACTTCTGTTGAATCTTTACTGGACTATATCAACCAAAGGGGATTCGAATATAATGATAAATAGCTCTTAGAAAAATTTGTACTGTATTCGAAAATTATTGAGAGATTCTCAAAATCCAACTAGAATCACAGATCTTCTTAATAAATAATAAAAAACAATAACCTGTATTGTAAACTTATACATTTTTTAAACCAAATAAAAAATGATCGTTCGGATTATCCATGTTTTTCAATTATCCATGACCTTCCTTCCCAGCATTAGCATGGATAATCGAGAGTATACTGTATTACAAAGATGCAAAAGTTTAGTTTACAATTTTATATCGGGAAACCGAGAAGAATAACACGTTTTGTATTAACGTATCCATGTATTATTTTCCAAAAAAATATGATTATAAATTAATTTAGTAGCAAAAATTTTACTAACAAATGGCATTCATTTTACAACTGCTTTGTATGCTTCAAAAATATGCATATTTCGGTAAAATTTGAAATTTCAGGCCAACATTCAAATACGAAAGAAGATAATTTGTGAAATGTATTTTTGATGATGGTTAGATTAGGAGGAATCAATTAAATAAATTGTATAAGTAATGTATATTAATTGTATTGTATTAATAATTGAGGCAATCTTTATGAGATGTTTGTCAACCATTGTATTATTTATTTTATTGAAAGTAAAATTTAAAACAATGTTTTTAATGCGCAACCAATTAAATCTCTAAGATTGTATGAAGTGGTTAACCATTTTAAAAGCATGAAGTGGTTAAATAAAGTTCCTTTTATTTGAGTAAAATATCCTAAAAAATTAGGCATCGTGTTCAAATACACATCTGCAATGTAATAGTAAGAAAAAAATTGACTCACGGACTCTTATAAAAGTGTCACAGAAATAATCCACCATAAAAACTGCTTAACTTTGGATGAAAGCAGCTCAATTTATTTTAAGGAGTTGAAGGCCTTATATGAAGAAGTGCCCAATGTCCACTTTTTCGAAATTTGTTTAATGTCGAAATGGGTAGTGCTGATCATTCTCTACAAGCTCCGTTAAGGAGAAAAATTGTAAAACCACAATTCTCATTATAGAAATTTTAAGTAATTTTGGCATCACTTTAGAAAAAAAAAGTTTTTTTTTATTATCTAATCTTCTGTTGTAACCTAACAATGCGTTACAACGAGGTAAATCTGTACCAACTGAGTAAGTAAATCAGATATAATGAATAACTACAAGTAAATATAAACCACCAGACTGTAAGTTTGGGAATCGGTGACATCTATATTAATAATTATAAATTATTATGTATAATATAATTTGTAACCAATAGATGTCACTGCAGCTGGAGTTCGGTTTTTTTATAATAGCGTATTTTTTAAAATAAAATTCGAGTGTCGCTGCCGGGGATCGAACCCGTAACCTCAGAGTTATGGGCTACACTATTCCCTTCTTTAATAATAATAAGTGTCACTTAATCACTTGATTTTAAATCATAACCCACCTGAAGAAACAAAAACATTATACAAAAATTTTAACAAAATTATTTTAAAGGCGAGAAAAATACTTTTCATTCCAGAAAAAGCAAATGATGAACATTTTTATTTTATGAAAAATACTCTTATGCCTGCACTACACTCTCTGGAAGTTGGCCAAGGTTGGCCAAGGACGGAGAATATAGTGGGTTACTTCGGGGTTACTTCGGTAGAGTTCGGTTCTGCCCACTCTAAAATCTCTCGAAAGTTGTCCGAGGTTACCGATAACGGGAGGTAAAGTGGGGGTAATTCAATCGACTTGGCCAGCTTCGAGCGCTTCCGAACATTGTCGGCAAAAGGACCGGACGCAAAGGGACCGAAGTCGGAGCTGCTCTTTCGAGCACGAGCGGAGAGATAGAGTGACCAGAGTGAGAGAGATAATGATATGGTGTTTCGCAAACTGAGACAGAACGAGTAACTCGGTTCAATTTCAATATGCGCGTAGGCGTCCTATGATCAACACGCATGTCAAGCGCTGCATCGTGGTCACGTGGTCAAGTTATAATACCACATGCTTATCGTGGACTTCAACAGACTCTTACTGACATCTTTGAATATTTTAGGGCTCCAAAAGGGATTAATTATTTTTTTGAAAATATATTCTTCTAACAGATATCGTTATTATATTTTTTTTCATATAAAATTAAATAATTAAAAAATAGTTAGTGGTACTTGATTTCGTTAAAAAAAATTGTTTCGAATATCCTTACGTATTCTCCTAGATCGGTTTATATAAATGTCACACCATAACGAATTCTTATTTAGAATCGTTGACGACAAATTCTAGGATAGTCACAGATGTGGTGTTCGTATTCTAAAGTATAATGTTTATGCCTTATGGCATTTTGTAAAAGCCGACAAAGATTTTGCGTAAATTGAATATTTAGAACCGAAAAGTTTTCACTGATATTGTATTGGTGAGTGCCCACAGAAACTTTTATAATTATCAGTAGCGTAATTTTAATAATATGACATTTAATAAATTGCGATTATTTGGCACATTTTTCGATCGCGCGCAAATATGCCGGCTGTACGTGACAGAAGCCGCAGTCCAAACGTCATTCACGGCCGCCGTCCGGACGGCATATGAAATTTGCGACAGTGTTGTCGCTTACTCGAAGTCGTAGATCTCGGCCGACTTCAGTTGTAATTTCGGTTTGGACAACTTTCAGAGAGTGTAGGCAGACATTAAACCATATTTTAAAGCTTCTCTGGGTAAATATTTCAAACTTAGGCAATTGTGCAAAATTTATCATTTATTAAAAAGTGAGATACTATGTCGAAACAATTTTTCTGGGCCATGGGATCGATTAAAAAATTACAAAAACGTATTGGCCTTCCTACTACAATAAACTTTTTGCGAGCATATGATGGACCTATTCCTTTAAAAGCTCAAAAATATCTGACTAATTTAGCTTAACCAAATACCTTCAAGATCCTGCCAATTAATTTATTAATGAAAATTTATCACCACACATTAATATAGTGAAATACATTGAAATGGATAGTGAAGGTATCTCGATTGATAAAGATTAATGCTTTACATTTATAAAATTGTTATTGCATGATTAGTATGAAACAGAAAAAGCCCCATTAGCAAAATTTTGCTTCCCATTACATGTTTGGTGGTTGAATAAAGAAAAGACTAAAAAAATATTTTTATTTATTTTGAGATCTGAGATATTTTGTTACATGACTAGTTATCGAATATTTTTTTCAATACAAAGAAATAAAATAGCACTTTTCATTCAAAGATATTTTGCATTGTTCAGTATCAATTGACATAACATCTTTATTATATTCCTTATGGAGATATAATCGTAAAGCTTAGTTATCGCATCAAATCAATCCCACACACTTCAACCTTGTATTTTTTCAAACACAATAATTGATATTGTACATGTATGGTGGCAGACAAATTAAGTTCTACATAGAAACAAGGAAGCCACGCGAACCACATGCCACTATAATTAATTGCCATCATTTGAATGGAGAGCTTCTAAATTACGAAGCCAGTCATTAGTGATGGAACTCAGTAACTACCATTAGCTCGTAACAAATTTATAAAAATTAAAAACTCACCTGATCGTTATCATCGTCGCTCTCCTGAATGGCCAGCATGACTGCAGCCGGTGACGATAATGCACCCAGCTGTAACGCAGCACTACCGGGTGTTCCCAAAAGATGCCTCTCGGCTGCATGTAACGAATTGCCCACCTCGTCAACGTCTGCCAAGTCTACGGAATCAGCAGCTGAATCTGCGAAAATACTTTCGTTTATGATGCGGTGTGTTATTGTCAATGCAAAATATATTGTAGTGTGTAGGCGCGACGTGTCATTTGTGTACAATTCATTGACAGTCTTTGCTTGTCTGTGTTGTTTCAATGTGGGCGAAGATCATAAATTTACAATACAGAACCGTTTCCTAGTTCTCCCACTTATGGCCGAAAAGTGTTTTTGTTTTGAAATACAATATATCATATGGGAGATTGCGTTTAGGATTTAATTACTAGCGTTTTATGGTTAGCTTTTATAATATACATACATACCTAACATTAATTAGTGTAAGATAAGAACGATAAATTATAGTTTTTCTAACCTCACTCTATATATAATTAAATATAACTACTTTACGAGACACCTAATCTTACTATAACAGAATTTTTATTAGCTTTGATTATTAATATTGTGTTTCTTCTGTCCTCTGTCCTCTGTCCTGAGAAGCTAGGAAGAATATATATTTCGATTCACTTTTTGGACATGTCTGATTTACAGTGCTGCCAACATGGGAAACTGGAATTGGATCAACCTATATAAATTTTGCTTTTTTTGCAAAATACAAAATAAAATGTAATGTGATGAAATTATTAACGATTTTAGGGATTTTAGACATTCAATCAACGTCTGAGAATGGGAGACATTTTTTTAAATTGAATTTGTTTATGATATAATGTAAATTAAAAACTGCTCTTGCATTCTACTTCTACTTATGAATATAAATCTAATAATATAATAATTTTGACTTTTACCTTATTTGTTTAGAATCATCGATTGGACTGATATTCATTTGATTAAATTTTCATAAAACCCTGATTTCAAAAATAATATAATTATAAGCATTTTTAAATCATATATAACTATTTTTGTTTTTATTTGTAAATAAAATACAAACGTTCAACGCCCCGAATTGCTAAATTAATGCAACACATACCAATTAGGTCATCCTCTATCCAATGAATGTTTTGAGTGTCGCGTGCCAAATCGCGCACTCGCGGGTTATAGCTGCGAACCGGTCCTCTCATATGAACCCTCTGCAATCCGCTTCCCGGTATCAAAGAAGCCACTACCCTCTTCGGAGGTCCTACCGGCACTTCAGCTTTTTGAGGAATAGCTCTGTTCATATCCATCTCGTATTCTTCCTCGCTAGGTGAAGTCACCTCGCAATAGTCGTACCTATCGTTCAGCTTTTGCTCCGTCGCCGACAGACTACGAACCGGTAGGACTTTTTGTCGATTGATCTTTGTCGGGTGCGGCGCGGAAAAGCTCCTGACTACATCTTGAGTAGGCCTGGATCTGCCCCTGCCCCATGACCTCTGCTCGGGCCGGATTTCCGCCATCCTCTTCCTCATTGTCTGCCTTCCACACTTCATGTATCAGCACTAACGCACGGAACGCGTGTGAGCCACATTGTCGACGAGCGTTCGATTTTGTTAGAGCAAATTCGAAATTTGAGCTATGGTATCGCGTAACGAGGACGAAGCTCCTTCGAGCTATGTAAGACAACACTCAGTAATGCGAGATGGTGCTCATTGCACCGCTCGAATGGTACTGATTAGCAAGCTGGTCGATAGGTATCGGACTTTCTCTGCGATGTGCAACCGGCTGGGTCTCGGATGAACTACTGAGGCTGAGGTATTCACTTTTATTGTTTTCGGATCAGGAATGGATAATCTTGGGGGTATTGACGCGAAAAAAGATCAAATGGAACTGTCAGCTCAAAGGCGTGGAGTCTGGTGGGGTAACGTGTGGGCGACTCACCTGGACGGCTTTACGCAACGGACGCGTTCTTCAATAAGTGCCACTAAAGGAGTCGTATTTTGTCTTCGTCTTTAAAGTTAGGTATTATAATTCATAATACATACTATGATAAATAATAAATAAAAATATGTAAGATAGTATATAAAATATCACATACTATATGAAGGAAAAGTTTTCGATAGAACATATCCACAGTTAATATTTCAATAAGGGCAATTATTTACCTATCTATCTGTATATACCTGTCTATTATGCCTATTGGATAAGGCGATCTGCTTGTCTAAATTCTAAATAAATAACTGCTCAGAAATATTATTGTATTTTGTAAACTCTGACAATATGATATTATTGATTTATCAACTATAAATATAAAAATAAATTATTTTCATCAATCATATCTAACGCTATTAACCAAACCTCTTCTCTCCGCCAGATACAGTTATATCAAGGGCTTATTGCCACGCTCCGAGACAATGGATCTTGTGTTGAACAGTGTGAACTACGCACTTTTTAGGATGAACCTTGTGTTCGACGCTAGAGCCTTCGCCATTAGCTTGTCGGATCTCCATTGAAGCGTCACAGGGGCCGTCTCTCATCAAGCTTTCGTCCTTAGCCGGTCGACCCCGCACGTGATACTCCATAAGCAGAAGCTACACAGGCGGTCGCCTGGGACGTCAGCTCTAGAAGGGCGGCAAAAAATAAAAATAAAGAAGTAACATTTCCTTCAAAAGTTTTCAAACAATGCTGCTGAAAAATCTAATATTGGTGAGTGTACATGCAATCGTGTGTACACGGTCAGAGACCACTAAAAATTAGAGAGTACTCAAAATCATTTAGTAAAGCTAGCGGATGTTGAAAATAACCTTTATTTATTTAAGCTTATAAATGCTGTAACACACCTACTTTTTTATGTTGAACTTAATTATAAATTATTTTTGATAACATGTCAATTGCACTGAGGATCTAAAACCATAATTTTTATTAATATTTAAAACTCCAAAACATATTCTAATAACTCTTTAAATATATATAGATATTCATTTTACATTAATTAAAGAATGATTGCGCAAAAATTTAATGGAATATTTTAATGTTAGCATAGCAAAGCGTTAAAACATTATGTATTTTTATAGCTTCCCTTATAGTAGAGCGACTCGATAAAAATCTTATGGTTGCTATATATTTTACTCTCTGCACCTCGTTGCTCTTCTATGCTACTATTTTATTCTTTGTTCTGTGGTTGCCTTACAGTTGTTTTCGCCAATTTTTCAGCATTATTGCACTATATTTTATGTCCTAAGTGCGTAAATTTATTAAATAATTATAATATAATAAACAACTGCTATGTAGTTATTTTGATTCACTATAAATTTTAAAATACTTGTAGTTAATTTGAATTACTACAATTTCTTAAATTATTTGCAAAATATAATTAATTGTATTACTCACGTTTTAAATGTAATGTGTTGATAATATGTGGGTGGGGGGGGATCAACTTTTGCTTGGGACGCTAAATAAGCTAGGGCCGGCACTGGGTGTCGCTTATCTCGATTTGACGTAAAGTTGAACATCCGAATATTCCAAGTCGGAAGCGAAGTGGTGGTACAGCTTTACGGTTTATATACGTTAGGATAAATAGAAAGAAGACCAATCCTAGAAGAATATGAACGAAACTTGTATCTGTTTTTAACTAATATTTTATTTTAAAAGTCTAGATGTTTTGACGGATACACATCACTGGTTCGTTGTCTAGTATTCGTTTATGTTCGTGTGCATATGTTTTTACTACTCTTAACGGATCTTGTACAATAAGGTGACCAGATTTTTAAAATTTCAGAAGATAATAAAAAAAAAGGTTATCTCAGAAATGTTTGTTCGAGAACAAAATAGAACACAATTAGGACAGGATTTCCAAAAGGTCAATCCTTCTTATAAGAAGGGCGTCTGGTCACCTTATGTACAAGCTCGTTGCAGTAATGTGATGATTATGGTTCAACAAATTAATATTTTAGGTATATGATAAAAAACCATCATTAGGATTTTCCCTAATTAAATAAAACGCAAATTCAAATTCTAAAAATTCTTTATTTAACACCAAAATTCGAAAAAATGACAAAGATGTTGCAATTAAGAAACATAAATATTGTGCCATCAATTACATTACAACGATTAGATCCAAATTCGATAAGTAGCGATTGCATTCGAAAGCGTGTCATAAATTTATGAATGATTGAATATATTATTATTATGGGTCTCCAAGTATTATGTTTATTCTTCGAGGGCTAAATTTTTCTTTGAATAAAATTAAAGATAAGTGATAAACTGTAGCACAATATAAAGCGCTATTTGATATTTATAATTATACAATTTAATATTATACATAATAATGATAAATATAAAGTAAAAGTATTATTAAATATACATAGTTAATGAGGTTGTTGAGAAATTATTTATTGATATAGACATTGTATGGAAAATGACAAGAGAAAATAATTTGCATAGTAGATGTAGCAAATTTATTTAAAAACAATTTGTGATTAGTAAATCCAGAATTTTATTTATTATTATTTAATATAAAATCACAATGCAATATTATAAACGAAAGCCAAAGAAGTTAGGTGTGCCAAAACTGGAATGCGATACAAGTCTTAACAGTTATTGGCATCAATTGTAAAAAGGGTGTGAGAACAAGAACTGTAATGCATAAACAATCATGCATCATTAAATATACAATTTACGACTACCATTACAATCAGTCATTACATTTTATTCTCTATTTATAGAGATCAATATAAGTGTCTCTAATAATAAGAAATTAATATTGCAAAATCTCGATTTACACATGTAAAGCAATACAACATATCAAATTACAAACTAGTTGAATACGATTATAAATGAAAAGAAATTGATACTGTTTTATATTTTTATTTTCCTCCTATCTATACACACATTATGGTACAAATATTTACAATGATTAAACGGTAGAGATGATTGCTAATGTTCCACCCTTCATTTTTAACATACATCACTCGCTATTATAGCACACGAAACGCTTGTAAGCGACACGTGCGCTCACACACTTACACATGTTGCATATACGAATATGCGTTTTACAAAAGGACATACTTTTCGACAAAAATAAATCTAACGACTTAACAGGATACTAACAAGGCGCTGAAACAGGTGCAGATACTTTCGTCATCATCAGAAAATACGCGGTCAGATAACTATTTTATTTATATGTATGTATATAATTGTCAATATGTAGTTTATTATTCATGTGTTACATACTTCATTATAATAGTAATAATAATAATTATAATCGTAATACAAAATTACCATAAAATCACATTTTAAAAATTTATATAATTTCAATGCTCGTGAAAAGAAAAAATACGCAATGTACAAGTGTTGAAGAAAAATAATAATCTAATACTAAAACATAATTAAGTTAGGTACTTTATAAGCATGTCAGCATTGAATAAAAATATTTAACTGTGTTCTCGATTTTTGCTGTTTGTTTCGAATGAATATATGATTTATTTTATTTTACAAAAATCTAAGAGATCTCATTTTTTAAAACTTCATATACAACGAATACGTATCTGAATTAATCTATTTGCCAAAAATATCAAACAACACAGTTTGCTTTTTTTATATTTTTTTTAACATGTATTTTTTTGTATTGAAATATTTATACTTTGACTAAATCTAATTTATACTTTTATTAACAATAGAAGTCTCAGTTTTTACAATAAAAAAATCACTTTCTATTTATAAAACTAACATCAGACGTTGTTTGTAAAAAATCTAAAATATTTCATCTTGAAACTTCTAAGTAATCATATTTCATCATATGCAGTGCACTATCGATTAACATTGTCACAATTAGTTGATTAACAAAAAAATATGTTCATTAATCAGCAACATCAAAATTTGGAATGATCAATGACAATCACAGAAGAACTTCATCAATTTTATTGAAATGAAAAATATATTTAAAATCGTCTAAATAAAGAAACACTAGAAAAAGTAATAAAACTGACAAAGTTCTGCTGCACTTGTGTATAAAAATTACAAAGCGATCGGCGACGCTCGCTTTAAGGCTTTCAAGATAATTGAATACTCTATTTGTATGTTACATATTGTTCATACTATGACACTTACATAAAAAACATGTACAATCATGCCATAAATCATACACATATTCTTAAATGAAATGCCTCATACAATACTAGACACTGATCTATTCACGAATACATTGCAAAATGCTAACTTTTTTGGTCAACACCACATCCACAGATATATTTGTACATGTTCAACTGCACACCTATACTCGTGCGCATAAAAATGCTACTGAATACATATAAATAAACAGACTGAATAAAAATTTAATCAAAACACAGCAAAGACAAAAATTCTAAGGTAGCGATTATTGCAAACATTCCAAAGTTATAAATGATAAGGCCTCTTATTTATATACACATTTATAACCAGCGGAACTACCAAATTTATGTATATTTTAATATATAATATATAAGGCTAAATAAATAGGTACATCTTATTGCGACATCTTTCTACTACGCCATCGTCACCACTATATGTAAAGTTAAGTTGGTCATTAATAAAAAACCGATAAACATTAGCAAAAGTCTTACTATTTCTTACTTAGAATATGGTAGCTACTTCAGTAAATAGTCTATTTTTTATATATATATCAGAGTGGATAGGGAAACAAGATTGGTTAATATAAATATTCAATTTGTTTATTTACTTTGAGCTACATTTAGTTTGGCAGTACGACAAGACACTTCATTATTCATTATAGAAAATAAAAGTAATAACGTTATGTTGCAATGTTCCTTATATGCATTTTTTTATAATTCAATAATATTTGGTACCAAATAACGAAAATGAAATACTGTAAATGTTATCTATATACTTCCTCACACACACGCACATACTCTCAAAAAATTTAAATACGCCCAAGTGATATATAAACATGAATTAATTATAACACAAATACATATTGTCATTTACTGCTTGGACTCACTCGAATCAAATTAAGTAAACATAATTAAAATATTGAAAAGCGTAATTAAAAATAGAAAAATTATCATTCAATCGCCCAGTACTTATAATTATAACGAGATCTCTGGAAGCCATCTACTTTAGCCCGGTCAAAAATTATGATACGTTTTCGATTTCTGCCGGGAATTTAAAGAGCCTTTTGGGCAAAATATATCACAAACTAAGTTTGGAACATTATTTACACGTAGATAGGATTTAAACTAAAAAAACTTATGTAGAGCCTTTATCGCATAATCAAAATGCCAAAATTAAATCTTAGCAATATTCAAAATATATTGTCTTTATACTAAACTGAAAAAATATGACAAGGCCTGAAATTAATTATAAAATATTCATTCTAATAATTGTTATTATACAAAAGTATAGATAAAAAATAATCATCTATTTTCTTAATAATTTCTGAGCAATATGCTCGACATGTGTGCATTGTTATGCCAAACGTTCTTCCACTATATCATCAAATCTTAAACAAAATACATTCTTATGATCAGTCTATCTTTGAACAAAAATATTACAGGATTTAAAAAAAAGATATTTTGTTAAGCTTACACCTAGTTCATTTTACTAAAATTTATAAGTAAAGATGAAACAGGCAGTGATAAATGTTCACCAAAAAAAAAAAAAAAATCGACACCATTGTCACGTTAAAATATGCTTACTTGCTAAGATGCCCTCCGTCTAACGCTACATATATAGTAGTACACTATGAGAAAGCACACCGAGTTTGTATTTTAATTGGATGACCGATTCTCTAATAAGAATACGTTACATTTTTTTTCATAAATATATACAGCATACTCGGACAACCCATCAATCAGATCATATATACATATTCCACTGAATCACAAACACTATTATTACTTAACACTATCCAATGCGATGAGGTATGATGTGGTATTAGAATTAAAGTTAAAAAGTGTTTCGAATGCAACTTGTAGTAGTAGATTTGCCGCATTTTACAAAACACAGTTGCACGGACGCTCGTCGGGAAGTTTCGAGTTTTGATGTTGGCATTGGTTATTTTGTCAGTCCCATTGGTGCGGAGATGGCGGAAGTTCCGATGGATGAGCTACCGTCGAACTGAAATAAACAATAGATTAACGTTCAGACACGTGTTTCAAATCAAATGCGATGATATAAAAAAACATGCTTTTTATAATAATTTATTTTGATCCATGAGGCACGTGATAAACTACTGAAAATCTGCGATGAAAATCATTAAAAAATTCAATATCAATAGTAGACAATTAACAAAGTTAATCGTTCAACTTTCGATAATTATACCATGTAAATCACTAATAATAATAATAATAATTGTCTAAAGAAATAATCACCATGTATTAATTGCATGCAATCAATTATAAATTATGCTACGAAATTTTGTTTTCAATTAAAAAATAAATTAAAATTTACATGCCAAAAGTTGCAAATAATTTTGGTATCAAAAAGTATTATATTTTATCTTCATAGTTCAAATAATGAATGAGCTTTCATATTTCATGGATTGATGATAAAAAATAATATACTAAAAAAACAAACAACCTCTTTGTCATTCAATTAATAATGACATATTTTATGTTCATTGAATCTATCTCTATAATTCATATAAAATTCAGATAAAATATGTCATTATTAAATTGCATATAAGAAATTAAATATCCAATTCAACAATCTGGAAAAGAAATATGATTAATTCAACTTTTCAAGACGAAGATCCAGATTCAGCATCTAAAAGAAAAAAACTTGAATCAAGTGTGTCCGTTTAATAGTTTTTTTAACCTTAAAGCGTTTCCCACATTACAACATTCATGCAAGATACAAAATACGTTTAAAAAAAATCCTAACAGCTCCAAATATTGTTATGTATAATCATAATAATATAAAAAAAGTAATAAATCAAAGATTCAAAACGTACTAATGGAGTAGAAAAATTTAGAATATTATTAGTACAATCAACCCTTTTGAAACGAGGCATTCGCTCAGGACATTAGAGAATGAATCTATCTACCTAGGCTAAAGAGAGATTATAGATAGATAGACGAATCTACCCGGAGCTAGTGAATAGAAAGACTAACCTGTCACGCGGCGCACAGAAAGATCACGGGGGAAAACAGAACTTTGGCGGCCGTCTTGAATGGGGAACAAACTTTTGGTTTCGGTTGATCTCTGAAACTGGGCAATCCACACACGCTCACATGTATTATCACTGGTATTTGCCATGCATTTTTCAATAGGGTTGATATATTATTATATATAATTATAATCGAAAAAAATAATAATATAATGCGAAAAATAAACAAATAGCATACGAGGACGAGATAATAACGAATGTATATATTAAAAAAAATAAGCATTGCAAGGAGAAGAACGAAATCATGCATTTAAAAAAGTAAATCTCTCGCAGCTAGTTCTTCGTTTCCAACTCTACATTACAGTATAAAATGGAATTAATCAAATCAAAGATCAACAAACTACTAGAATAGGATGGAAAGTTCGGAAGTGGTGGTTTGGAGATGGAGGTATCCCTAGTGCTAGTGTGGTCACCGGCTATCTAGCCTGCGTTTTATCGCCGAAGGGAAAGAGAACCAACACAGAAGAGGTGTAATATATATGCGGCACGTATATAAACGTACATCACGCAATCAAAAAGCCCTCGAAAAGATCTCACGAGAGGGGCATATTTTCAGTTTAACTAACAAAACTCAAGCGACCCGAAGACGTCAATCTATTTACCAACTAAAACGCAAAACGTGAAAGTGGGTGTCAGAATGTAAAACAAATAATATATATAAACAATTATAACATACACACAATTTCATAAAAACACTGAAAAATTATTTCTTTTATATTATATGCGGTTAACTGCCGGTTACCAGAACGATCCAGTAATCTGTGAAATGTATTATTAAACATAAATATAGCGAGGGCCAGAAAAATTGCAAACAGATTCACAGTGACTGCATCCACCATAATATTATTCGACTCGAGCGTTTACGTTACAATCACTTGGATCTTCAACAAAATTTAAAAATAAGCTCGGCGCGATGTTTATTTATGTTTTGTAGCGATAGTTTCAATATTTTAAAGCATCTGCAGTAATTCCAAGTGTTGCATTGTTTCAAGAAAAAAAAAACACTGAATAATATCATTGGAAGAATCTGCCAAAGTGGTTCATTTTTGACATAAAATCGGTTGATTCTCTTCATGAGGGCTTTATTCACCTATGCTATTAGTGGCGCGGCTGATGCGGCCAGCAGTGGTCAGTGGTTGGTCGGTGGTGGTGTGATGGGGAGAGGCCGGCGGCCGCTTACCTTGCGAAGCTTTTAAACGCGGCCGACTGTGGATTTATACATAATGGCACACGACTTGTTTGCAGTTGCTCCGCGATGAACTTGTGCATTTCCTCTGAAAATTTACAACATAAACAAATACATTAAACACTTATTAACAAAGAAAATACACATATTAAATTGTTCAGAAAATAATGGCTGATTATTTATTTTAATTTGCATCAAAGATTTTGAAATGTCTATTATATTTTGGTCTTTAGAAGTCAATTGTGTACAACCAGGTGGATGTAAATTTTATAAATTGAAAGAACGGAGACGTGAAGCGCATTTGTTTTAAGAATCCACATAAGAACCCTACGTTTTAGATACAATGCTTGTATCTTTTAACAATATTACATCTAATCGTCAATTGGACCATCTCGGTAATAATTTCAATAGTTCCGATGATAAACATGAATTTGAAGCAATATTTTCCAAACAGCCTAATAAATCTATAAAAGACAGATACAAGCAACGCTCGAAATGACACTGGATACCTTTAACCTGATGAACATGTGTGAGTTTTTTCTCCCAAGCGTCCGTGAACGGTTGCGTCGTCACGGGTTCGAATTCAAGTGTATACTGACGCATAGCTGGCTGACCGGGCGCACTGTTACCTGTCGTACCGTTGGTGTTTCCATTGTTACCCCTATCCGAATAATAGCAACATTTGCACATGCACGAATGATACCGCAGTCTTCCGTCGTCTAAGTAAGGATGCGCTAACGCGTCCACAACGTTTATCCGCTTATCCTGAAATATTTATACGAGAATGTTTAATAATATTTACAACGCATGTTAATAAATAATGATAATCAGGCAAAATATTACCGGATTAAAGACGAGCATCTGACAAAGCAAATGAACTGCTTCGTTCGTGGCTTGAGTTGAATTCAGGAAATATAAAGCGTGCAGAGCACGTGGACGTGGTTGCCGCCTTAAAAGATGCGCCCGAGCTCCTTCGCAAGCACGTGACATATCTTCTAACGACGGCGTGCCCAACAATTCAATGATTAACTCCAACTGATAGAAGGAATAAGATTTTAAATAACACTCGAGGAAAATAGATATCTTAAATTGGCAATTATAAATACCTGCTGGACAGGACTTTGGGCTTGGAATAATATACGCCGACTTAACAATTCGCCAAATATACATCCTACTGACCAAACGTCGACTGCCGCTGTGTAGTGTTTTGCGCCCATCAATATCTCAGGTGCCCTGTTATTCAGTAGTATGACTTTTAGAAACTGAATAGTTTTAACGAATTGTGTGCGAATAAAGCGAACGATAAATCACCTGTAATATTGAGTGACAACTTCCTGCGTCATGTTTTGCGTATGGTCCGGTTCTTCTACGCGCGCTAATCCAAAATCACAAATTTTTAAAACGCAATTACTATTAACTAATAAGTTTCCAGGTTTTATGTCTCGATGTAAAATACGAGCCGAGTGTAGGTACTTCAACCCTGAAAATAAAGAAAAATATTATGTTAGAACATTATTTGCACTTAAATTATAGAAGAGGCAGAGCTCAAAAACTAAAAGTATAAGTAGTGATGTAGATAGCTAGCTTGGGGGGGGGGGGGCAGGCCGCCCAGGTAGCACGTTTTTTGATAGAGCATACACCCAAAATTGTCATCTCTTTTTCACTTTTGAATAATGACGAAATAAATATACCGAAGTGACTCTGTTAAAAGAAACAGTATAATTTGTTTTTACTTTATTTCTGAGTATGCGTGATGTGTTTTAAATTTAATTTATTTTTTCTTAGTATATATGTTTCTTTACGGTGCGGCAAATTTAGGGATCGCCCTGGGCGACACAAACTTCGGCTACGTCGTAGTTTGTGTCGCTAAGTAGAAAAAACAAATTCTAGCATATAACTAAGAAGATCGAGACTACGCTCAGGAAAGTAAACGATGATAATGAAAATCGTATGCAATTAATTGAACATAAAGTATTCAAAAACACAATGGATAATTCTGGCATCCGGAGGCAGATAGTCTCTCGTTTATCGCAAGGTTAAAAAGTGGAAAGTACTCGACACAGTTGTCCGATAAGTAGACAATAACCGAATATTGAGATAACGGTTTAGACGCTCGCAAACGAGAAATGTAATCGATAGATCGAAAAAGAGACGCAATACGTCTGAAAGAAGTGTCACGATTAACTTTCGACCGAATTTTTTGGCACGGCGAACCTGCAATCGGCAAGGTCGTTTGGCCATCCGCAATTTCTGTCATAGCCGAAGCCAACGAGAGGGTTCACCGATCTCAGCTTATCATCTAGACGAGGTGTCTCTGCGGCGAATCGAGTTTATTTCGGTCCAGCGCTCGGCGAAAGGTCTTGGACGCGATGTAGTCGATTATTAAAAACGCAAGTTTAGACGAAAATTAAAGGGAACTCTTCCCATACGTATTTTAGAAACGAACTAATTTGAGCGTACAAAACCGCGCTGGCAATGAAACGTGAAGCGAAGCGTCCTTATCTCAGCGTCGTGGGAAATCTAGTTTCACGCGTTTCTATCATATTTTTTTTTCTTACTAGCCAGAGCGCTTTGTGTACGATAGAATATAAGTATACGCGCGTCTACTATTTGTCTCTAAAAAGTCTATAAAGACTTGAAAAATAATTATTTGGCGATTGAGATTCGCCGTCGCTGCGCCCTATCTAGACAGCCCCCGAGGGTGTCCCGCGGCATTTTGGGGAAGCGCGCTGGGGTGAATTTTCAATTGGCGTGTCTATTTCTACGAGTTGGTGTGTTTTTATTTATTTTATACGTATACGTAAATATATCCATATTTGAGAAGTTAGAAGGTTTCTCGACGTTCGAAGAAAGTTG
This sequence comes from Plectrocnemia conspersa, assembly GCF_051122295.1. NCBI lineage: Eukaryota > Metazoa > Arthropoda > Insecta > Trichoptera > Polycentropodidae > Plectrocnemia > Plectrocnemia conspersa. The sequence continues at coordinate 12,588,992 of NW_028277166.1, read as the reverse complement.
GAATTTACATAATAATACGCAAAAGATCAATCGGGTGGCGTAGAATAACTTCTGCTACCTTACAAAATGTTCATTAAATTTAAAAAAAAAAGAGCACTATTATTTTCGGCGATCGAATGGCAAGAAAATAAATATAAACAGCCCAAAGGGCGCGAAAGGGATAACGACACCCCCGCCCCCTTATATTACTCTCTCAGACATTGTGGGAGTGGTTGAAATTAACAGGGAAGACACCCCTCCGATCGGGAATTATTAACGACAGAAACAGTAGAGACGCAGACTGAATTAAAATTCTGCTCGAGGGAAGAATAGCCATTACAATCAAAAGCGATCGATTTTGATTACAAGAGGGAAATGGACACAGTATATTTTAACAATAATAAATAGTACTCACCTCTGAGTATTTGATAGAGGAAGACCTTGATGTGGTCCGTGGAGAGCGGCTGCGGCGAGACTATAATCTTGTGCAAATCGCTCTGCAATAGTTCTGTTATCACATATCTGTTTGGAAGGATTTGGTCAAGGAAAAAATTGAACATATACATATTTCACAATATCATAATAAACTGAAATATATTTTCATCGAATCAACCAAAATATATTTTCATTAGTAGTCTAAATTTATATTTTATTTTTGTGTACTCCTACGCATATTATTTTATGGCAGTGTGTATTCATTATACATATTTTTCATTTTTAACAGTCTCATGCATATATAAAAAAAACTTAAAACCCTTGACACCAACATATGGGTGGAACACTGTTAATTATTTTTTTCAATCTTACATCGCGGCAAATCTCGAAAAAATAATCGTCTGGCATATAACCCATCGGAAAAGCCTTCTTTGAGAGAGAGCGCATAATCCCAACGACGCATCTTGCCAAAACCATTTTCATAGTAGCAGCCTTAGGATTCTTCGGTTGTCATTGCCAAGCGGATCCTCAGTTTTACATAAAGCAGAACCACCACAGATCGATAGCTGCATCCCAAAATCGGCACGTCATTGGCCACTTTGTGCGTTTCCGTGCCAAAAATGATTTCCTGTGGAGGCAGAGAGTTCCAAAATTAACAGCGAATGACGCGCTCTCTCGATGTAGACAAAGGGAAGCGATGATTGCATTTGGGTCATACAACTGAACGCAGCCAGAATCCTTTGTGTACACATGTGCATGCAAACACAAAGATCTTGCCCTCGAGGGTCATTTAGGTATAACGGAAAACCAAGTCGAGAGAAAACGACGGCTTTTCCGCATTGCGTGCGGCGATAACGCTCTCTTATTATGGCGCTCGGTACTCGTATAAGAAAAGAAAACTTAAAAGCGTAACAATTACATGCAATTCAATATGTATATGTCGACGGACAATGCCGCTACGTCACATTATGTGAGGAAAAAATCGTTATTGCAAATGTTAATCGCCACTAACGGCCGTTTAAAGGTCGCAAATATTAAGATGTAATTGTAAAAGCAGAGAAGTCAAACGTCGAAGCGATTTTAAGTATTTTGGATATTATTTTTGATGGTTATTCTAATTTCGTTCCAAAAAAGAACAAACATTTCATAAGTAAAAAATAGCAATTATTTAATAATAACATATAAAACACCTATACATGCACATAATTTTTAACTATTATTCATGTAAAATGTTTCAAAATAAATTCAATACATTTTGTTCTAGTAGTTCATTATGATATTATTTTTTTGTTTTGTAATACAGAAATATATATAAAAAAAGTCTAAAATTATCAACTGAATTAAATGGAGTTTTTATTGGGACAAAAATAAACATTATAATGGTTATAATTTCTAATATAAATATACTTTCAGAGTCGAGTGCTATAATTGTTTTGTATCAATTATAAACCATAAATATTGTTTAATTAAAAATAATACATTTACCATACAATGTGCACTGAACAGTTGTTTTAATAGTTTTAACCGAAACCTTGAAAGTTTCACACACAATGTATGAGAAATACCTACAGAATTATATATTGTACAATAACTATAAAAACTTGTATGTGTCTACAAAATGACTACAAAAATTCTAACTAATTTAATGATATTATATATTACGTTTACTATAGAAAACCTTATATTTCAGTTACAAATGTTAAGTCTATTCAAATTTCAACTGTAGCATCATATCAAGTTTGTTTGGGTCGGTATGGTTGATTCGCAAATCTCACAAAAATTAATCAACATCTGGTGAGTAATCGAAAGCAGCAGCGATGACGCAAATTTTCGTGAATTTCACCCGTAAATAATTTTCTATATGAGGATATGAACAGTGGGAAAAATATGCTATTACGTTACACGAATATAAATAAAGCTTGGGGTTGTGCCCTTCTCACAAAATCGCCCCCATATCTAATTTTGTACATTTTTGATACTGAAATGATACTAAAATTGGCACAAATGAACAAAAGATATTTTACATTTAAAATCGGTTAAGAAAAGAGTATTTTTACGCCATTCATAATAATTTATTTATAGGCAATGGATAAAAAAATCAACTCTGAATTTTTTTACCAAAATAAATTATCAATATTTTTATAATCATTCAAAGCAGAATGTTTTAATTGTATATGTAGATATGTGCTTATATAATACATAATTAAGATTCTACACGCAGAAAAAGTTAAATTATCTTATTGGAAATAAAATGAATAATATACAATACATGAGTTGGTTATTTGATATTTTTTTCTCTTTTATAAAAAAGCGGACGGTGCCGCTTGAATCAAGCTAAATGTTATAATTTGCATGTTGTTCACTTTCTCTGAAACCAATTAGTATTGTAATATAACGGAAAAATAAATATGTATGTTTTCTAAGCAATCAAAACATCAATAAAGGACATCACATCACAAGCATAACTACCGAAACAGCAAAATTAAAAGTACGAATGTCATCCGCAGCAAAATCAAATTTGTATTTAAAAAATATCCGCTTTTATTATCTATATCTAAATATATTTAGATATACATAGCAAAAGCGGTAATTATTACACTAAGCCGTATACAAATCAAGAAACCTAAATCACTAAATCGTATACAGATTAACAAACCTATGTATGTAGGATTATATAAATATACAAATATGCAGGATTGTATCGACTTATTTAACCCTTTTAATGCCAGATGATTTTTTATAGTAAAAAAATAATAATCTTCCATTTAAAAAATTGCTTATATATAGTTTAAAATTAAAAAAAAACTTATGCTCCCTATGATGTGTATAATAATAAAAGGAGATAACATCCATATTTTACAAAAATAGAACAACAATAAAAAAATATAATCATTTATTGAAGACAATAAAAAAAACACGTTTAATTTATTTAGAAAAATTAGTCCTATTATTTGGTATAATCTATTATTAGTTAGTAAAAAAAATAGTCATTTTTACATTTTGCAAAGATACAGATATTTTTTTAATTCGCCCAAATTTTGCAAAACATTTTATATCATATTTATTTCGATAATATAAATAATTTAACAAAGATACCAATTATTATATATGTATATACTATAGATGTTACTGGTTTATAACCATATTCATGTTTACAATTTGATAAAAAAAAATAGGAATGTAAAATAAAACGTTAGTAGTTATAATTTAAGGAAATAATAATATATGTAATACTGGCGATGTAATGAATACAATTTAAAATAATATGAAACATCTGTTTTGGATACAATATCTAAATGGGGACTAAAATGTGTAAATTGGTGAGATATATATATATATATGTACCATACCAAGCAGTCACACATAAAAAAAATACTAGGAAACGTCATAAAATACATTAGACATGCCTAATATAGAGTAAATGTTTGCTTTGAATAAACTTATGTATGACAAAAAAAAACAATTAGGTAAAAATTTGTTTTTAAAAGTGCAGGGCCGAAAAATCGGCCTACCGCAATTTTTTATACGTAGTGCGGACCAAGTTTTCTGCCCATACATAAGGCAATAAAAGGGTTAATATTCGATATAATTCTACATATTTTTCGAATTTAGTAATCAACAATTTTTCGCCTCAATTATTTTCAAAATATGATTTCAAAAACAATACCTGAAATGCTTGAATTTCATATTTATCTACTTATTCTGTAGAACCACCTTCCGGTGTATGTATGTAAATATAACAAGAATTGCTCTTTCGAACTAACCAGCGGTATATTTGCTTGAAGTCCAGATCTAGACCGGGTACAAAAAGCAGTCACTTGAACGATTTTAACGCGGATTGTAAGCATGCATTTCGATACACATATAATTTAATTAACCCTTTGGACGCGGAAATCGACATAAGTCGCATAATTGATTCTTGACGCAAAAATCAGTCGAAAAAATGTTTTTAAGAAAAAACTTTTTTTTGTGAATAAACATAAAATATCATTTTAAATAAATACCAATTTAAAAATTAGAATATTTAAACACAGTATAAAAGTAAAAATTTCATTTAAAAAAAAAACAATTTTAAATTTATTTTTGATTAACGCGTCTCAAGGGTTAATGAACAATTTAAAATAATGAAAATCTCCCATCCCGTATTGTTACCATTCTGTGACGCATTGGGCTATGCTACAGCATAGACCTACTATTGAAGTAAAAAAATGAAACGCCTATTTAGAACAAAAGTTTTGCAATATGTCCATAACCCCACTCGTATTGTTCTCATTTTAATTAAAAGTGCGCACAAAGGACTCCGTGCGGCCAAAGCTTGCTGGTGCTCTGACCGCCGCGAAATCCTAAAATAGGCAAAATGCGCCAAGCTGGAATAGACTCAACTGAGAGTCGAGGCGTCAAACCCGAGCGGGCGCGGATATGAACGCGCGCATGTAAATAAAGAGCGATGCCCTCGCGAATCTGCTAGCGCGAGTCGCGATTAAAATCGAACAAATGTAAACACATATTGCACAAAAAAAAGTGTCTCGTGTGTGTGACGGACGCCGAGTTAGCGTGCGAGATAACGTGAATAATTAAAACGGTTTGCGCATTCCATGAGCGAAAACGTTAATATAATACACGACCAAGATCGGTAAACGACGTCAATAATAAATATAAATATGTATATTATACAGTCCGATGGGTGAGACTCCCCTTAACTTACTGTTCAAGCGAGTTTCTTAATTCCAACAAATTTAGAAGTTTCGCGACTCGCGGCACCCTTATTTTGGTTACCGCTCCATAAAGAATGTAAAATACTTGTTGCCATTGTTGATAAAACGATTTTTTTAAATTAGTTAATCAGTGACAGCGGAAGGCCTTCTACTTAAATTCACGACACCATTTGACCTGTTCAAATTGTCATCGTCTAAACTTAAACAAAAATTTCAGCAGCAATTTCTTCTTTCGCACAAAAGAAAGATTACTAAAATAACGTAGGAATTGGCACGACCATTTTAAACACATACTGCAAATACAACGTTACTCAACCATGTCACGTTAACCCTAGTATGTTGCCAAACGAATATAAAATAGTTTCAACTTTTAATAACCTTGCATCTTTATGAATATCTCCCGTACTTTTAATGCTCAACAACTTTCGAAAAATCATACGATAATATAACAATTTGGCACTCTTGTAAATATCAGTATTACGATGTAATAAAAATAATGAACATAATTTCCCGTATGTGAGAACATAAGTGAAGGGGAATCGTTAAATGCAGAAATGCCTCTCTTACAAAAGTTATTTTTTTTAATTATTCACAAAATTAGGAAACAGGCAAAGTTAAAAAAAACTCTCGATACGACTTAGCAGTGGTGTAATAAATAATTGCTTATAAATGAAAAGCCGCTAATTCTAACTAATTATAATTCCGATTGGTTTTCCTAATTTCATTAATGAGCATCGAGTGGATTAATAAAAAAAATCTAAATCTGTACTCTACATTAAAAAGATTATTTAAAAAATAATATAATATAATTATAGTGTGTATTAAAATAAATAGATTTAACTCGAATAAACTAAAATTAGATGCACATATATTTTTCGCGGAAATCCACTTAAAAATCACTGTTATGATATTACTCATAATTATTGTTTTATACATACGTACATTGTGCAACAACACCAAAAACATTCAAAAAGAAAAATTGTTAAACTAGCACTAGCGAGAAATTCGTATCAGATGACATTCAAAATGCATACGTGAAAAATATAAAAATCGATACAGCGTTTAGTGTCAAGGATTCTAGTAGTTTTTCTTAGTGTTAAATACCGTCCTTCTACATTATAATCTGAAATCTGCTATGTTCGTTTCTGAACAATCACTTTAATTTAAAGTGACATGATGTATATGCGCGTTTACGATATACAATAAGAAATATGCTATATGTAGGTATGTTAATCGTATTTTAACACTTTTAGAATAAAAGTGTATGTATACTATCAATGAGTAATAAGTGTCGTTAGAGTTTTCCTCATTTTATGCACTTTCTGTATAAACGTTTGTATAAATAAAGGCAATCGAGCTAATAAATTAAATCACTATTCATATACATTTTTAACGCGAACTAACTGAACCGTCTCTAATGGGAATTATCCGCCCCCCTAAAACGCATGCTTCGAACCGTAGCACCGCTTTAAAATTTAAAATCATGTTTGCAGCTCTGATAAACACGCCACCGGTGTCATCATCGTGTGCGATTTCCATTATATGATGTGGCGTTAATTCGTATTAACGGCGAACTTAACAAAAGCATGTTTCGTTATAATCGACTATAAAGTTCTGTGAGCTTTTGAGAATATTAACCGATAGAACTCGTCTACTTTACTACTTACATTCATCATCGCAATATTCAAAGGCAAATCCAATTTTTTGATTTTAAAAACATGAATTGGACAGCACTATTTTATAATATTCCTCAACTTGTTCTTATATCATTTCCGAACTAGTTTTTGAAGAATACTTTTCAAATTCGAATGACCATGGTTTGACTGAAGTGAATCTACTTTTAAATAATGACATAAAATAATTGGGGTATTGTGAGCCACAATCGAAATTACATTACGGATGGATTAGTATAATTGTAAACGAATAAAAATAATAGATAAGTATAGCACAAAATTAAGAATAAGGTTATATGTACATACAATATTTACATTTATTTACCAACGGTATGATTATTAATATGCGATATGTTTATGGCAAATGAAAAAAAAATCAGCGGCAATAAAAAAACTCAGATTAGGATTCGGAGAAGCCATTACTTACATAAATAAATCAGTAATGATCTCGACTCTCGACTAAGTGAATAAAGTAAGCTTAATTTTTAGTAATTGGCACAACAGTAAAATGATATTGGTTAGGACAGAGGTCGGCAAAGTGCGGCTCCGGAGCCGCATGCGGCTCTGGCACAAATATCCACCGGCATTTACGCGCCGGATTTAAAAAACAAGGAAATATGGAGCTCTAAATTTGAACGTCTTTGTGTTGATTTGGAAAATTATAATAAAGGTTTGCTAAATTAATAAATAAATTTGGCTCTCAATTTTTTTTTAATCGTTGTAATGTACATATTTGGCTCTTTGGCTAATAAGTTTGCCGACCACTGGGTTAGGACAATGATTCTAGCTCGTATCGAAGAAGCATTTACAAAGCCCATTTCGATTATAAATTATAAAGAAAATAATATATATTGACATATTAAAAACACTATTATTTTTTTTTAATACGGCGCATCTTCATTAATTGCAAGGGAGCGCAATAATGGCTTATATTTTAAGTAAGGCAATGTCAAACACCGAATTTCTGAAAAAAATCTAAAATCAAACTAACATTAACCCTCAACCAGCTAAGCAATTTAAGAAACATAAATAAATTATCTTAATACGTTCAACAGTCTAGTTAGACTACAAACATAGATTAAGTCCAGAATCGTATTTTTACTATTACTCCTAATGATTTAAAGAATATTATTATGAAAAAAAAATGATAACGTTGAGTTCGCCCTTAATATTCAACATGTTTCGTATGTTATAGACGCGAGCGTCCAAAGAAAGACCTCATGAGACGACAAAAACAAAGCGACATAAGACAAAGACAACGCAGACCCTGACCGACAAACGTCTCCACAAAGGACGAGGTCCTTTCCAACTGTAAATGCGTCACAAAGAAAATTCGCGTAGTGGTGAAAAAGTATACGCGTACGTAAATCTAAATATATTTCGCGCGCGAAACCTTGTAATTAATAAACGCATATTCAAATAAAATAATAAGGGAAAGGCGCGTAATAATTAATACGCGTATTATTAGATGGGGGTGAAATTCGGGGTCGCGGCGCCTATTTGGGGGGTGACCGTCGGGGGTGGGTCGAGACGAAGGCGTTTCCATAGCAACGGCCGAGGAAGCTGGCGTTCTCTCGCCCACGCGGGATTCCAGCCAGAGCCCCAATCCATAGAGCCCTGCGTCCGAACCCAGACCCCCAGGCCCCGGGTACGTCCAAACCCTTGGATTCGGCTAGCAAGTCGCGGAACGCCCGTAAAGTGCGCTTCGCCCCCCCCCCCCCCCCAGTAAGAAAATGTAAAATGTAACAAAGAAAAATTGTGAATGGTGTGAGCTACCCAATCAATCATTTTGAAATGTATTTCTTTCTGTACATATTTCCTTAGTTCTAAATATTGCTATAACATAATTATTTTTACTCGTATAAATCAAATATCTATACATAAGATCAAGAACAGTGGTTTCTAAAGTGTGCGCCGCGGCTTCTTCACAGGAGTGCTGCTATTACAAAACTTCCCTTTTTAATTAAATGTGGTGCAAACCTGTAGGATTGGTTACTTACTGTTGTTATTCTTCCTTAACACTTTTATTTAAGGTCGGAATGGCAGAGTCCGAAAGATATAGACTGGTAACCCAGAGGCCGCGATTTTTTATTATAGAAATGCGATATTATTAATAAAAACGGCCCCGGCTGCAAAATGGCATATGTATATTGATTATAAATTAAAATGCATATAATAATTTATAATTATTAATATAGATGCCACCGATTCTCAGACTGAAAAGTGGAGCTTACTACTTATTTGTAAGTTTTCATTATGTCTGTTTGACTTAGCCAGTTGGTAGATTTATCCCGTTGTAACGCATTGGGCAAACGCCTATGAGGTTACAACGAAAAATAAAATAAATATATACGATATTTCGCAGTGTCATTGTTATAATTTAACATGGGATAACTTGGGAAAGATTGGATTCAACAAGATCGCCGAAATCACTGTCCTAGGAAACCAGTAAAAGCACAGTAAACATCACTTTCCAGAAAACTAAATTATCGGGCAATTTAAGTAACAAAACAAGAATAGAATTTATACTTTCTAATATATTTACGATGAATTTATTCAACTTGGCGAAAGATCGAAAAAAAAGTTATTTTTAATCCATAAAATAATATGTTGAAAGAGAAGATAAACTAAGGAAAAAAAGCAACTAGCTTATATAGAATTATAAGGGACCCAGAAGAAGGGTTGGGATAGCTAAAAAAAGAGCCCACGACCGTTTCCGCTGAAAAGCTATTGTGAACCAGTCCAAGACCCGTATAAAATTGTATCTAACGCCGAAAAAGTTAGCAAGTAATGAAAATATAGCCAAACATAACGAAATAATTATAATATAATGTGCTAAAAAATATAATTTGATGTCAACATATAAGTATTACAAACTTATTAGCGTCTAATAATCAGCGTAATACTATACATAATTCAGTAATTTGAGGAAAATTGAAGATGTGTTAGATGCTACGTGGAATATTTCCGACATAAAAATCCGAGCCTTCGTATTATATAAATTAATTGACAACCCATGCTTGGTGCGTAATTCTTAGTAAATAAACGATAATTATCGCTTTGAAGTCTAGCGATTTTCTCATGGCAACCAAACGAGCCCAGCGGCGCACAGTGTACGATTTGACTAATCTAGGTGGACAAAAGTCTAAAATTATAATGTTCAGATATTGCTTTTTTTTAATATTACCAAACCCTTGAATGTTCCCTACAACCGGTAACGTACTCCATAACAGTTTTTGAGTCGCGATCCCTTCAATAAAAATTGGCAAAGTTACCGTTTTGGATCTAGGTAGCCGCGATTAGCCGCTTAGTGCAGCTGTGAACATTGACGTTTGTGCTTGTCTTACTGTGTTTTGTGTAATTTAAGTACTTTTTAGTGATGGATTCTTCAACTAGATGTAATTATCAATATATCATTGCATTTTAATCCACCAAAATATTCGTGAATACTTAGGAATACTGTCTTAAAATATACCATTTTCAAAACAACAAAAAAAACACAAAAATTAACTTTGGATGGTCTTAAAGTATGTAGTCAAGTTGAGTCAAGGCATGACAAAGCTCTAAACGTATTCTCGCATCATTATAGTTTCTTAAGAACATAATTATTTTGTGCGATTATGTGCGATTCTAAAGATTTTTAATTTGTTTCATTATAAGTGCCCAAATTTCACGAAAGTCATTATTTGCCTTTTGGCGTTCTATCCCTTCCAAAGGTAGATTAAACAAAGATATTATGTTTGTAAAGTCAAGATTTGTTGATTTGCTCCTTACACAAGATCAGGAGAAGCCCTTATGGACCTTTCTGAAAAAATAATGTGAGAAGATTCGTGTGAAATGGCTTCGTACGATTAGACTTATTTTTAAGTGTCTATGAAAAAAGGTTAAATTAAGAATTAGTGTTTTATATGTTCCACGAATAGTCACCGAGACCAAGTTTCAGTATTGGTAGACCAAAAAAGCGTTTTCAAGATAGTTGTACAAAAACGAAAAAGCGCAAAGTTCAATTGGAAAAATATAACGATGCACAGCTATCTTTTGCTGCACAATTAAGTGTGCGAGCCAGTGGAAAATGAGACAGTTTTACCAAAACGAGCTACTGGTTATAAAAAAGCTCGGAGACGAATTAGCGTGAAAAAAGAACAACGGTCTTACACCCCGGAAGAAGCGTTGGCTTTATTTATTGCAAACAATTTCACTGTGCAAATGTATGCTAAGAAGAAGAAGGATGAAATAAAGGGTAAATTCAAAGAAGTCAGTCTAATAGTAGACAAAGTCAAACCAGGTTTTGGTACGAGCAACGATGGGAACACCGCAAGGGCGTTTTTCACGATTTTAAAGCAACGGCTCGTATCACCAGTATCAAAGAAAATTTAATTTATCTACTATTCTTACAGTCATAGCGTCTGGCTATAAAATGGACCCGGACAAATTTAAGCAATATTGTTTGGAAACACGAGACTTGTATATCATCCTATACCCGTGGTATAACATGCCAGCTACATTGCATAAGATCCTGATACACGGAGCAGAAATAAAAGAACAAATGTCTGAAGAGGCTTCAAAGGGCAAAAACAAAGAAATTAGGAAGGTCAGATTAGGTCACACATTAAAAACTTCTCGTGTTCGCACAAATTATGATTTATTTAAATATTTATTAATGTCGTCTGATCCTTACATTTATTTGTTACGAAAACTGCCTAAGAAAAGCAGCATAAAACATTTTGCTCACATAAAAACTTTGTTACAATCCAAATATATTTAGTAGGATTAACAAAATTGTGTTTTATTTGCTGCCACATCTCTAAATTGTAATTTGAGACCATTTAAAATCCTATACGTCTGATTCTGAGTTTTGTCCAGCTAGATTGGTCAAATCGTACACTGTGCGGCGGCTGAAAAAGAACCGCAAATTTTCTGGTTCTCATCAAATTTGTTCGATCGAACCGAACCGAACCGAACCAGGTCTTGCGCGTCGAGGCCTCTGACGCGTACACAGTACACACCATACGGATACGTAATTAACGGTGTTAAACGACCGACTTCGACCCATCGCGTCGTCGAAAGCTAAAATCAAAGTTAACCAACAACGTTAGACGGGTCGAGCGAATCATGATAGCAGGTTTTGTGACGTAAAACTGTTGAAAATGTTTGACGATCACCTTGAAAGGAGATCGCCGCGGGATCAAAAAGCTATGGCAGTAAATTGCTAGGCTGCAAGCGAGTACAAATCGTAAGCGGCACGTCAAAAACTGAAAGCCTAGTTTGAGAATGCCAGTTACGCCTTAAAAGCACCTTGGTAAAAATAAAGAAGATTAACATGAAAGTAAGAACTTATGCATTGAAGTTCATGATGCGATGATTTTTAGTTCACAATAATTGATTCCGTATTCATATAACTAATACGCAAACCTTCATAAATATTTTACCTAATTTAACTGTTAATGATAATGATTTCTAAATCAGGATATCTACCGAAATCAAGGGCTGTGACGGAAAATGTATCGATAAATTCAAACTTACAACTCTAGCATAAACAATACGATTTCGACTAATCTTCACGCTTGACGATAACTTTGTGAAATATAAATATTTGGTAATAATAATTATTGATTTTTAAACTGATACAATTTATAGCATGTTAATTTTTCGTTCATATACATACGCAGACTATTCTTAAAAAAACTGGAGGTCAATAATATGTTAATTTCATGAACGCAGCACGATCATCATTGTAATATGTACACAGACGATAACCGTTAACGCCTATTACCGCATAATAGCCAAGCCAGACACACGTATTACGTAGCATGACGATAAATTAAGTTATTTAGTGCACATGTTAAATGACGACCTGAGTTATGCCACCGAACAGTACAGTATAGCCCGATTCAATAAAAAATTAACCGATTAGAAAGCGCAGGTTACAACAATGAAAAGCGCCAAAAGATGGCCCACAGTCGTCGACCCAGTTGATGTACTACGACGCCGTAGTAGCCCCTCTCGGAAGAGAGAAAGAGAGATTAGAAAGGAGATTTGCCGCGGAAGGAACGGAGCGAAACGACTTTGACAAAGAATAAACAATCGAAACATGGAAACCATGGAAATGGTCAACAAACACGCTATTATCGTATCTTCTTTGTCTGAAGGGTGCAAGTTATTTATGGCGTAACGTAAATAGAAATTACGCTCTGTTAAAAATAACCCTTCCGGTCGCAACGACAAATTATTTAATTAGATAAATAGTAATTTACTTCATTCACATGTACACGCGCTAAAATCGTTGAAAACAACGTGAATGGGGTCAGAGCGCGCCTTTACGTCACTCCAGGATTCTGTCACATTTGAGATGACGTCAGTTGAATTCAGAAGTATTTAGAATACTAACCAAATATAGAATAAAATCGCTATACTACCACAAAAATGTATTATGTAGTGTACAAAATAAGATTTTCGTAAAATAGAACCGTTACTTCGTATCCATCAATTTTATACATATACGCATTTATCGTTTCTAATGTTTTCGTAGATTATATTAAGTACTTCGTGTATGTTTACGAATATATCACCACTTAAGAGGTGGAAAAAAACGTTGAAAGTAGTAATCTTGAAATAACCACTAGACGGACTTTAGACCATATAAATTAGAGCAGATCAATTTCCTAGTTTCCGTGGAACTAATCAGTTACTGTATGACCATGCAATGAAAGGCATTTTCATGAAAAAAGTTTTCTATAAATTGAAGTAATCGAGTTCATATAGTCTTGGAAATTTTATTTTGTGAGATTAATTGATCGGATAAAACCAAATAAGAAATGGGAAACGGGGTGGACAGCATGTTTTAATCTAATTACTGTACATCGCAACAAATTTCGTCTTGTCATATATTTTCAAAGTACTGTATCATAAATACACATACTTTAATTTGCTTATATTTTATTTTACTTGGCAATACGCTAGCTAACGTGAACGCCATTTGATTGATACGATAATATAAGCGCGAAAAGCGAAATTACGACCACTTTGCAGAAGCCGGTCAATATAAAATTCTATGAAATACAATGAAAGTAATGCCAGTTGTAGTACGTTAATTTTTCTTCTTCAAAATAATGGACGAAGAAAAAGCTGCTGGCTATCTGATTCAATTCTTGAATTCCCTGAATCTAAGTGGATTTCCATAGCGCATAAATCAACTATCAATATTGATGGGTTGGCAGTATGGAACGCGATTAGTTTAAAAGGCATTCAAGAACATGCATTTGATTCAGTTGTGTAGTGTTAAATTAAGTAGCGCTGGAGCGCTAATTTTGACCTAACTCCCCCTCGATATTCATGTATATGTACATAATTTTCAAAATAACGAAAATTAAAAATGTGCCAATTTTTTACAATAATTTCATTTTATGATAAACAAAATAGTATACTGTGGAGGCATATTATATATTATTTATTATGACAAAAACTAGACTGCACTCTGATAACAGCGGCTAGGGCAACACATTTCCTAGCGGATTTCAACAAGAAGACTACGACCGGTTAGGCCTAGTCCTTTTAAACTAGCATTCTGTGTATAAATTTAACACAAATCGCTCCAGTGTGCCTTTTTGAGTCACGCGGTAGTAGCAGGAGTGCATATTGAGTTATCAGGTCGCATTAGTCAGTCCGTGAAGCTGACATGGTAATTAATTATTTTAATTATTGGGAGTTTTTTTTTAAATTCCTGCAAATTATGTTTGTATACGAATTACAAGAGTCGCGTCGAAGCGTATACTAAAAAATCACTGCTTTGAAGTTGTATTAATATGAACCGGTTTAGTGCCGTTTTTTAGTCACGCGGTAGCAAGAGCGCATACTGATTTAGCAGGTCGCATTAGTCAGTCTATGAAGCTGGCAATTAATTTATTATTTTAATTAATGGGATTTTTTTAATTCCTGCAATTAAGCTCAAATAACTTTTATCAGATCTTCTAAAAAATCGTAACACAGAACAATCTCTAGTTTAATTTGTAATTCAAACTGATGAAAGCAACTTTTATGTCGTCGATTCAAACCCCACGGTTAGACACCATCATCAATCAACATATATAACAATTTATATGTCTACATGGGCAATTTTTCTAATATTATAATTAACATAGGGTGAAAATCTAATCTGAAATTCTCCCCTTATCCTGGGAGATTGAAGACCGCGACCGCCCGTCGACGGCGAGATTGATTCACCAGCCGGCAGGAAGGAAATTATTTAAATTCCAATTGCAGCCGCCAACGACGACGACTACCAACCGACCGACCAGTACGTGTTCGCCGAGTCTCATTTCCGCGATTGGCTTAAAGCATCTCGGACAAGTAAACGTAGAGGGCAGCGAGCACTTTGCGCGATTAGAGAACCGTGACACACGGCCGACCCCCGGGGAGCTTCTGCGTTTCCCCAGCATCCCTGCTGCATAATTAATTCCACGAATGCGCTAAATCTCCGACGGGATGAGGACGATTAGGAAAGCGGCGCCATGTGCCCGCATACATATGCAGTAGTTTTAATTTCTTAATAAATACTTATGAAATAAATGTACTTACATCAGCGCGACGTATTATGCACAATATCACATTAACATCACTCACATGCGCTTAAGCGCGTTTAAATTACGGGACATAAACACTCGTTAAGCACTTATTCATTTATAGATAAAAAAGGATACATTTCTTGAAAAAAATCTAAATGTGGAGGCTGCAAGATGTCCAACGCCGATAATACCTGCAATTAAAAAAGAAACTATTGAATCGATTATAGATATTATAAAAATATTATATGAGGTTGTGAGTGTTTTTGCGATTACATTTCATCAAACTTCTGCAAACTTATTGAAAGTTTGTCAACGTTACGGGCCCTGGCTCCATCGTCGGATGTATGTCAAGACCGAAAGATATTGGTGGCCAGCGGTGTGATAAGTGCTGATATCTATCGGAGATGTATGCAAAGCGCCTTGCATATCCTTGACATAGATTAGAAATTGCGCGGCTGAGGCGGCGTCCGAGCGCACCAGCTTTTCAGGGATGGGAGAGGCAAAATGGCGAAAGTAGATACTTACGTTTTCGTGCTTGAAGAAGCAAAGCATCTTCAGCTCGCGGAAGACCCGCTTCGACGAGACTAGCGACTGGAAGACGTTCGGCAGCTTCTTCAGCGCAACCCTCTTGCCGTCGCGCGGGTCGGTCACAGCCCTGGAATCGAAAAGAAAACACAAATGAGTACGATTGCGCCAATCGAGATGCACGACGACAGCGGCGAGCGGTCAAATAAATTAATAGAACCCGCCCCGGCGGGCTATCTTTGAAACGCGACCGGGTCTGTGGAACACGAAATAGTATCGATGGAATCAAAAACTGCTTTTGACGTTCGCTGGCAAACGAGTGTCGTGTATTCAATAATGGTTAAGTAGAAAATCGAGCGCAGACAACTGCCGCACGAAGAAGGAAAAGAAAAAATATAGAAAACTGTCGCGATTGTGCGATGACAAAGGAGGAAAATTTTCGCGTCGCGGAAGGTATTGTGATAATGAACAATGGACCGCTTTTTGCAAAGTTTAAACTGCGACCGCGTTACGCAAGTGACTTTACCGGCGATTATGCACGCATGGCGAATACTACGCTCGGTTGGTGATATAATGTTTATATAGAGGGAGGTCAACGCCAATG